>NC_042616.1:79095731-79375786 GCF_901001135.1 Rhinatrema bivittatum
GACCTGTAACTGCCACAGGTTCTATTCCTGCTTTGGTAGAAATTGGGAAGGAGACTGAAAGTGGGTACTAGTCAAGCTTTTTACTTTTTAGAGAAAAGAACGTTTTCAATAATTGGAGAGAGGTTTCGGGAGATCAAAATAGCAGAAAGCATATGCGTTGGCAAGTTAGGAGTAAACATTGATGGTTCGAGCTAAAAGGGAATTTGAAAAGAAGCTGGCCTTAGAGGCGAAACCTCATCATTAAAACTTTAAAGACATAAACATATCCGAAGCAAGAAGCCTGTGAGGTAGTCGGTCGGACTGGGGGGGGGGGGGGGTCAAAGGGGCACCTAGCCATCGTGAAAAGACTGAACGAATTCTTTGAATCGCTCTTTCCTGAGTAGAGGAGATACCCGTGTAGGATGCTGTATTCAGGGGCGATGTCAGAGGAGATACCGTGTAGGATGCTGTATTCAGGGACGATGATTCAGAAGAATGGAAACCGACCACGGTGAATATGGAAGTTGTAATAAGCCAGATTGGCCAACCAAAGAGTAGAAAATCACCCGCTCCAGATGGTATTCACCCCATGTGACTGGAGGATTGGGCATTCGAATGGCATATGGCATTTAAGATGGACAAGTGCCAAGCTATGCACATGGTGGAAAATAGGTTCCATATTAGGAATTACCAGGCAGGAAAAGGATATGGGCATCATGGTGAGCAATATTGTGAAATCATCGGTTCAGTGTGCGACAGGGGCGGCGGTCAAAGAAGCAAACAGAACTTTAGGCATGATCGGGAAAGACATAGAGAAGGAAAAGGCGATTGTCCGAATGCCTCCGTAAAGCACAGCGGCGATCCATCACCTGGAGTACTGAATGCACTATCCGGTCGCCGCATCTCAGGAAAGATAGAGTTGCAATGCCAAAGGCACGGAGAAGGGTGACCAAACTGAAAACGGCGATGGAATGACTCCCCTCTGAGGAAAGGCTAAAGACGTTGGGGCTGTTTATCTAGGAGAAGGCGATATATGATAGGGGTCTCTAAAATCATGGATGGAATAGAATGGCTAAATGTGCTTTTTAAGAGAGGCATTGGTGGTTCAGTGGTAGAATTCTCGCTTGCCATGTGGGAGACCTGGGTTCAATTCCCAGCCAATGCAGTAGTAACCTCTTTTATTTCTTCACGGAGATGGTGGTGGATGCCTGGAATGCCCTTCCGGAGGAAGTGGTGAAGACCAGAACTGTGAAGGACTTCAAAGGGGCGTGGGATAAACACCGTGGATCCAGGAAATCTAGAGGGTGTGAATGAAGAGTGGGTGGCTCGAGGGAATGATGGCTACTACCTGGAGATAATACCCTTATTCAATAAACATACGCACGGTTATTGTGACTGGGGGAATAGCACTTACTTACCACTGCGTATAGCAGCATGGAATTTATTTAATGTTTGGGATCTTGCCCGGTACCTGAGACCCGGCTTGGCCGTTCTGGGAAACAGGATAGTGGGCTTGATGTACCCTCGGCGTGACCCCTTGTGGTGGAACTTAACCCTTCAGCATTTACCTTGATTTGAAATTTGCAGTGCTTACCGTGCCGCATGGAGAATGCGGGCATCGATCGACCAACCATGGTGTGGTAATCGAGCACTTGCTTTCCCCCATTTGGAAAACGTAACGGCAAATGGAAAAGACTGTTTGAGCGGTAGCAGGGTTTTCTACATGTCACTTATTTTGTTTGTAAAAAATAAAAGGTGCAAAGCAAGCGCTCTACCATATGAGCTAATTCCCCTGTCTCGTGGGCCGCTCGCAAAATCATTACATAGGCTCTGCTCCGGACAATCCGCTTGCTCTATCATCTGAAAAATCACTGTCACTGCTCAAGTCAACACCCAATTCTCTGGAAACACTGAAGATGTCAGCAGAATATGGTCCATTTCCTCTGCCCTTCTGAATCTGCCTACTGAGCTGTCACAGTCCTTACTTCGTCTTTCGTCTGTCCTCTCCGTCTTGCACCGATGTCCATTTCTATCTGTCCCTATGAATGCTGGTATTCTGCCAATCTGTTGGCTCCTGTCACCTTTGCCAAAAGTATTCCAGTTTTCTATCACCCTCTCTGAGAGAAAATAATTTTATTTTCACTAAGCTTTCCTTCCTTCTTTTTCATAGGGTGGTCCCTTGTCGCCGAGCTTTGCTTTCCCAAGAAAATGCCAACTGCTGCCGCCACACATCATGCCGTGAAATAGCAACATGGAGAATGCGGGCATCGATCCCGCTACCTCTCGCATGCTAAGCGAGCGCTCTACCACTTGAGCTAATTCCCCAATGGTGGTGAGTGAGCCTGCAAGATTAAGGGAGATGCTTGGTTGGAGCTCAGCCTGCTGCTATAGCCCAGGATGGAAAAGTCACTTTTCCAGATCCTAGTTCACTGGAAATGCAGTTCTGCTTGTCCTCTGAGGCCTCATTCTCACCATCCATCACTAGAAAAGGCTCACATGCCAGCATTTCGAAAGAAGAAGTAGTCAGAAGTACTCTGGAAAGTGCAGGCTTCCATACATGGTAGGAATGCCTTCCTCCAGACGAGGTTAATCTTTGTCCCTGCCCTGATGTTTTCATGCACGAACAGCAGGTGTCAGTGCTAGACAGACAGCAAGTGCTTCCCAGTGGCTCTGCACTAAAAGCACTGTCCTGCGGGACCCGTAGCTGTCACAGGTTCTATTCCTGCTTTGGTAGAAATTGGGAAGGAGACTGAAAGTTGGTACTAGTCAAGCTTTTTACTTTTTAGCGAAAAGAACGTCTTTCAATAATTGGAGAGAGGTTTCGGGAGATCAAAATAGCAGAAAGCATATGCGTTGGCAAGTTAGGAGTAAACATTGATGGTTCGAGCTAAAAGGGAATTTGAAAAGAAGCTGGCCTTAGAGGCAAAACCTCATCATTAAAACTTTAAAGAAATAAACATATCCGAAGCAAGAAGCCTGTGAGGTAGTCGGTCGGACTGGGGGGGGGGGGGGGGGTCAAAGGGGCACCTAGCCATCGTGAAAAGACTGAACGAATTCTTTGAATAGCTCTTTCCTGAGTAGAGGAGATACCCGTGTAGGATGCTGTATTCAGGGGCGATGATTCAGAAGAATGGAAACCGACCACGGTGAATATGGAAGTTGTAATAAGCCAGATTGGCCAACCAAAGAGTAGAAAATCACCCGCTCCAGATGGTATTCACCCCATGTGACTGGAGGATTGGGCATTCGAATGGCATATGGCATTTAAGATGGACAAGTGCCAAGCTATGCACATGGTGGAAAATAGGTTCCATATTAGGAATTACCAGGCAGGAAAAGGATATGGGCATCATGGTGAGCAATATTGTGAAATCATCGGTTCAGTGTGCCACAGGGGCGGCGGTCAAAGAAGCAAACAGAACTTTAGGCATGATCGGGAAAGACATAGAGAAGGAAAAGGCGATTGTCCGAATGCCTCCGTAAAGCACAGCGGCGATCCATCACCTGGAGTACTGAATGCACTATCCGGTCGCCGCATCTCAGGAAAGATAGAGTTGCATTGCCAAAGGCACGGAGAAGGGTGACCAAACTGAAACGGCGATGGAATGACTCCCCTCTGAGGAAAGGCTAAAGACGTTGGGGCTGTTTATCTAGGAGAAGGCGATATATGATAGGGGTCTCTACAATCATGGATGGAATAGAATGGCTAAATGTGCTTTTTAAGAGAGGCATTGGTGGTTCAGTGGTAGGATTCTCGCTTGCCATGTGGGAGACCTGGGTTCAATTCCTGGCCAATGCAGTAGTAACCTCTTTATTTCTTCACGGAGATGGTGGTGGATGCCTGGAATGCCCTTCCGGAGGAAGTGGTGAAGACCAGAACTGTGAAGGACTTCAAAGGGGCGTGGGATAAACACCGTGGATCCAGGAAATCTAGAGGGCGAGAATGAAGGTGGGTGGCTTGCGGGAATGACGGCTACTACCTGGAGATAATACCCTTATTCAATAAACATACGCACGGTTAATGTGACTGGGGGAATAGCACTTACTTACCACAGCGTATAGCAGCAAGGAATTTATTTAATGTTTGGGATCTTGCCCGGTACCTGAGACCCGGCTTGGCCGTTCTGGGAAACAGGATAGTGGGCTTGATGTACCCTCTGCGTGACCCCTTGTGGCGGTACTTAACCCTTCAGCGTTTACCTTGATTTGAAATTTGCAGTGCTTACCGTGCCGCATGGAGAATGCGGGCATCGATCGACCAAGCATGGTGTGGTAATCGAGCACTTGCTTTCCCCCAATTGGAAAACGTAACGGCAAATGGAAAAGACTGTTTGAGCGGTAGCAGGGTTTTCTACATGTCACTTATTTTGTTTGTAAAAAATAAAAGGTGCAAAGCAAGCGCTCTACCATATGAGCTAATTCCCCTGTCTCGTGGGCCGCTCGCAAAATCATTACATAGGCTCTGCTCCGGACAATCCGCTTGCTCTATCATCTGAAAAATCACTGTCACTGCTCAAGTCAACACCCAATTCTCTGGAAACACTGAAGATGTCAGCAGAATATGGTCCATTTTTCCTCTGCCCTTCTGAATCTGCCTACTGAGCTGTCACAGTCCTTACTTCGTCTTTCGTCTGACCTCTCCGTCTTGCCACGATGTCCATTTCTATCTGTCCCTATGAATGCTGGCATTCTGCCAATCTGTTGGCTCCTGTCACCTTTGCCAAAAGTATTCCAGTTTTCTATCACCCTCTCTGAGAGAAAATAATTTTATTTTCACTAAGCTTTCCTTCCTTCTTTTTCATAGGGTGGTCCCTTGTCGCTGAGCTTTGCTTTCCCAAGAAAATGCCAACTGCTGCCGCCACACATCATGCCGTGAAATAGCAACATGGAGAATGCGGGCATCGATCCCGCTACCTCTCGCATGCAAAGCGAGCGCTCTACCACTTGAGCTAATTCCCCAATGCTGGTGAGTGAGTCCTGCAAGATTAAGGGAGATGCTTGGTTGGAGCTCAGCCTGCTGCTATAGCCCAGGATGGAAAAGTCACTTTTCCAGATCCTAGTTCACTGGAAATGCAGTTCTGCTTGTCCTCTGAGGCCTCATTCTCACCATCCATCACTAGAAAAGGCTCACATGCCAGCATTTCGAAAGAAGAAGTAGTCAGAAGTACTCTGGAAAGTGCAGGCTTCCATACATGGTAGGAATGCCTTCCTCCAGACGAGGTTAATCTTTGTCCCTGCCCTGATGTTTTCATGCACGAACAGCAGGTGTCAGTGCTAGACAGACAGCAAGCCCTTCCCAGTGGCTCTGCACTAAAAGCACTGTCCTGCGGGACCCGTAGCTGTCACAGGTTCTATTCCTGCTTTGGTAGAAATTGGGAAGGAGACTGAAAGTTGGTACTAGTCAAGCTTTTTACTTTTTAGCGAAAAGAACGTCTTTCAATAATTGGAGAGAGGTTTCGGGAGATCAAAATAGCAGAAAGCATATGCGTTGGCAAGTTAGGAGTAAACATTGATGGTTCGAGCTAAAAGAGAATTTGAAAAGAAGCTGGCCTTAGAGGCAAAACCTCATCATTAAAACTTTAAAGAAATAAACATATCCGAAGCAAGAAGCCTGTGAGGTAGTCGGTCGGACTGGGGGGGGGGGGGGGGTCAAAGGGGCACCTAGCCATCGTGAAAAGACTGAACGAATTCTTTGAATAGCTCTTTCCTGAGTAGAGGAGATACCCGTGTAGGATGCTGTATTCAGGGGCGATGATTCAGAAGAATGGAAACCGACCACGGTGAATATGGAAGTTGTAATAAGCCAGATTGGCCAACCAAAGAGTAGAAAATCACCCGCTCCAGATGGTATTCACCCCATGTGACTGGAGGATTGGGCATTCGAATGGCATATGGCATTTAAGATGGACAAGTGCCAAGCTATGCACATGGTGGAAAATAGGTTCCATATTAGGAATTACCAGGCAGGAAAAGGATATGGGCATCATGGTGAGCAATATTGTGAAATCATCGGTTCAGTGTGCGACAGGGGCGGCGGTCAAAGAAGCAAACAGAACTTTAGGCATGATCGGGAAAGACATAGAGAAGGAAAAGGCGATTGTCCGAATGCCTCCGTAAAGCACAGCGGCGATCCATCACCTGGAGTACTGAATGCACTATCCGGTCGCCGCATCTCAGGAAAGATAGAGTTGCATTGCCAAAGGCACGGAGAAGGGTGACCAAACTGAAAACGGCGATGGAATGACTCCCCTCTGAGGAAAGGCTAAAGACGTTGGGGCTGTTTATCTAGGAGAAGGCGATATATGATAGGGGTCTCTACAATCATGGATGGAATAGAATGGCTAAAAGTACTTTTTAAGAGAGGCATTGGTGGTTCAGTGGTAGAATTCTCGCTTGCCATGCGGGAGACCTGGGTTCAATTCCCAGCCAATGCAGTAGTAACCTCCTTTATTTCTTCACGGAGATGGTGGTGGATGCCTGGAATGCCCTTCCGGAGGACGTGGTGAAGACCAGAACTGTGAAGGACTTCAAAGGGGTGTGGGATAAACACCATGGATCCAGGAAATCTAGAGGGCGAGAATGAAGGTGGGTGGCTTGCGGGAATGACGGCTACTACCTGGAGATAATACCCTTATTCAATAAACATACGCACGGTTAATGTGACTGGGGGAATAGCACTTACTTACCACAGCGTATAGCAGCATGGAATTTATTTAATGTTTGGGATCTTGCCCGGTACCTGAGACCCGGCTTGGCCGTTCTGGGAAACAGGATAGTGGGCTTGATGTACCCTCTGCGTGACCCCTTGTGGCGGTACTTAACCCTTCAGCGTTTACCTTGATTTGAAATTTGCAGTGCTTACCGTGCCGCATGGAGAATGCGGGCATCGATCGACCAACCATGGTGTGGTAATCGAGCACTTGCTTTCCCCCAATTGGAAAACGTAACGGCAAATGGAAAAGACTGTTTGAGCGGTAGCAGGGTTTTCTACATGTCACTTATTTTGTTTGTAAAAAATAAAAGGTGCAAAGCAAGCGCTCTACCATATGAGCTAATTCCCCTGTCTCGTGGGCCGCTCGCAAAATCATTACATAGGCTCTGCTCCGGACAATCCGCTTGCTCTATCATCTGAAAAATCACTGTCACTGCTCAAGTCAACACCCAATTCTCTGGAAACACTGAAGATGTCAGCAGAATATGGTCCATTTCCTCTGCCCTTCTGAATCTGCCTACTGAGCTGTCACAGTCCTTACTTCGTCTTTCGTCTGACCTCTCCGTCTTGCCCCGATGTCCATTTCTATCTGTCCCTATGAATGCTGGTATTCTGCCAATCTGTTGGCTCCTGTCACCTTTGCCAAAAGTATTCCAGTTTTCTATCACCCTCTCTGAGAGAAAATAATTTTATTTTCACTAAGCTTTCCTTCCTTCTTTTTCATAGGGTGGTCCCTTGTCGCCGAGCTTTGCTTTCCCAAGAAAATGCCAACTGCTGCTGCCACACATCATGCCGTGAAATAGCAACATGGAGAATGCGGGCATCGATCCCGCTACCTCTCGCATGCAAAGCGAGCGCTCTACCACTTGAGCTAATTCCCCAATGCTGGTGAGTGAGTCTGCAAGATTAAGGGAGATGCTTGGTTGGAGCTCAGCCTGCTGCTATAGCCCAGGATGGAAAAGTCACTTTTCCAGATCCTAGTTCACTGGAAATGCAGTTCTGCTTGTCCTCTGAGGCCTCATTCTCACCATCCATCACTAGAAAAGGCTCACATGCCAGCATTTCGAAAGAAGAAGTAGTCAGAAGTACTCTGGAAAGTGCAGGCTTCCATACATGGTAGGAATGCCTTCCTCCAGACGAGGTTAATCTTTGTCCCTGCCCTGATGTTTTCATGCACGAACAGCAGGTGTCAGTGCTAGACAGACAGCAAGCCCTTCCCAGTGGCTCTGCACTAAAAGCACGGTCCTGCGGGACCCGTAGCTGTCACAGGTTCTATTCCTGCTTTGGTAGAAATTGGGAAGGAGACTGAAAGTTGGTACTAGTCAAGCTTTTTACTTTTTAGCGAAAAGAACGTCTTTCAATAATTGGAGAGAGGTTTCGGGAGATCAAAATAGCAGAAAGCATATGCGTTGGCAAGTTAGGAGTAAACATTGATGGTTCGAGCTAAAAGAGAATTTGAAAAGAAGCTGGCCTTAGAGGCAAAACCTCATCATTAAAACTTTAAAGAAATAAACATATCCGAAGCAAGAAGCCTGTGAGGTAGTCGGTCGGACTGGGGGGGGGGTCAAAGAGGCACCTAGCCATCGTGAAAAGACTGAACGAATTCTTTGAATAGCTCTTTCCTGAGTAGAGGAGATACCCGTGTAGGATGCTGTATTCAGGGACGATGATTCAGAAGAATGGAAACCGACCACGGTGAATATGGAAGTTGTAATAAGCCAGATTGGCCAACCAAAGAGTAGAAAATCACCCGCTCCAGATGGTATTCACCCCATGTGACTGGAGGATTGGGCATTCGAATGGCATATGGCATTTAAGATGGACAAGTGCCAAGCTATGCACATGGTGGAAAATAGGTTCCATATTAGGAATTACCAGGCAGGAAAAGGATATGGGCATCATGGTGAGCAATATTGTGAAATCATCGGTTCAGTGTGCCACAGGGGCGGCGGTCAAAGAAGCAAACAGAACTTTAGGCATGATCGGGAAAGACATAGAGAAGGAAAAGGCGATTGTCCGAATGCCTCCGTAAAGCACAGCGGCGATCCATCACCTGGAGTACTGAATGCACTATCCGGTCGCAGCATCTCAGGAAAGATAGAGTTGCAATGCCAAAGGCACGGAGAAGGGTGACCAAACTGAAAACGGCGATGGAATGACTCCCCTCTGAGGAAAGGCTAAAGACGTTGGGGCTGTTTATCTAGGAGAAGGCGATATATGATAGGGGTCTCTACAATCATGGATGGAATAGAATGACTAAATGTACTTTTTAAGAGAGGCATTGGTGGTTCAGTGGTAGAATTCTCGCTTGCCACGGAGATGGTGGTGGATGCCTGGAATGCCCTTCCGGAGGAAGTGGTGAAGACCAGAACTGTGAAGGACTTCAAAGGGGTGTGGGATAAACACCATGGATCCAGGAAATCTAGAGGGCGAGAATGAAGGTGGGTGGCTTGCGGGAATGACGGCTACTACCTGGAGATAATACCCTTATTCAATAAACATACGCACGGTTAATGTGACTGGGGGAATAGCACTTACTTACCACAGCGTATAGCAGCATGGAATTTATTTAATGTTTGGGATCTTGCCCGGTACCTGAGACCCGGCTTGGCCGTTCTGGGAAACAGGATAGTGGGCTTGATGTACCCTCTGCGTGACCCCTTGTGGCGGTACTTAACCCTTCAGCGTTTACCTTGATTTGAAATTTGCAGTGCTTACCGTGCCGCATGGAGAATGCGGGCATCGATCGACCAACCATGGTGTGGTAATCGAGCACTTGCTTTCCCCCAATTGGAAAACGTAACGGCAAATGGAAAAGACTGTTTGAGCGGTAGCAGGGTTTTCTACATGTCACTTATTTTGTTTGTAAAAAATAAAAGGTGCAAAGCAAGCGCTCTACCATATGAGCTAATTCCCCTGTCTCGTGGGCCGCTCGCAAAATCATTACATAGGCTCTGCTCCGGACAATCCGCTTGCTCTATCATCTGAAAAATCACTGTCACTGCTCAAGTCAACACCCAATTCTCTGGAAACACTGAAGATGTCAGCAGAATATGGTCCATTTCCTCTGCCCTTCTGAATCTGCCTACTGAGCTGTCACAGTCCTTACTTCGTCTTTCGTCTGACCTCTCCGTCTTGCCCCGATGTCCATTTCTATCTGTCCCTATGAATGCTGGTATTCTGCCAATCTGTTGGCTCCTGTCACCTTTGCCAAAAGTATTCCAGTTTTCTATCACCCTCTCTGAGAGAAAATAATTTTATTTTCACTAAGCTTTCCTTCCTTCTTTTTCATAGGGTGGTCCCTTGTCGCCGAGCTTTGCTTTCCCAAGAAAATGCCAACTGCTGCCGCCACACATCATGCCGTGAAATAGCAACATGGAGAATGCGGGCATCGATCCCGCTACCTCTCGCATGCTAAAGCGAGCGCTCTACCACTTGAGCTAATTCCCCAATGCTGGTGAGTGAGTCTGCAAGATTAAGGGAGATGCTTGGTTGGAGCTCAGCCTGCTGCTATAGCCCAGGATGGAAAAGTCACTTTTCCAGATCCTAGTTCACTGGAAATGCAGTTCTGCTTGTCCTCTGAGGCCTCATTCTCACCATCCATCACTAGAAAAGGCTCACATGCCAGCATTTCGAAAGAAGAAGTACTCAGAAGTACTCTGGAAAGTGCAGGCTTCCATACATGGTAGGAATGCCTTCCTCCAGACGAGGTTAATCTTTGTCCCTGCCCTGATGTTTTCATGCACGAACAGCAGGTGTCAGTGCTAGACAGACAGCAAGCCCTTCCCAGTGGCTCTGCACTAAAAGCACTGTCCTGCGGGACCCGTAGCTGTCACAGGTTCTATTCCTGCTTTGGTAGAAATTGGGAAGGAGACTGAAAGTTGGTACTAGTCAAGCTTTTTACTTTTTAGCGAAAAGAACGTCTTTCAATAATTGGAGAGAGGTTTCGGGAGATCAAAATAGCAGAAAGCATATGCGTTGGCAAGTTAGGAGTAAACATTGATGGTTCGAGCTAAAAGAGAATTTGAAAAGAAGCTGGCCTTAGAGGCAAAACCTCATCATTAAAACTTTAAAGAAATAAACATATCCGAAGCAAGAAGCCTGTGAGGTAGTCGGTCGGACTGGGGGGGGGGGGGGGGGTCAAAGGGGCACCTAGCCATCGTGAAAAGACTGAACGAATTCTTTGAATAGCTCTTTCCTGAGTAGAGGAGATACCCGTGTAGGATGCTGTATTCAGGGACGATGATTCAGAAGAATGGAAACCGACCACGGTGAATATGGAAGTTGTAATAAGCCAGATTGGCCAACCAAAGAGTAGAAAATCACCCGCTCCAGATGGTATTCACCCCATGTGACTGGAGGATTGGGCATTCGAATGGCATATGGCATTTAAGATGGACAAGTGCCAAGCTATGCACATGGTGGAAAATAGGTTCCATATTAGGAATTACCAGGCAGGAAAAGGATATGGGCATCATGGTGAGCAATATTGTGAAATCATCGGTTCAGTGTGCGACAGGGGCGGCGGTCAAAGAAGCAAACAGAACTTTAGGCATGATCGGGACAGACATAGAGAAGGAAAAGGCGATTGTCCGAATGCCTCCGTAAAGCACAGCGGCGATCCATCACCTGGAGTACTGAATGCACTATCCGGTCGCAGCATCTCAGGAAAGATAGAGTTGCAATGCCAAAGGCACGGAGAAGGGTGACCAAACTGAAAACGGCGATGGAATGACTCCCCTCTGAGGAAAGGCTAAAGACGTTGGGGCTGTTTATCTAGGAGAAGGCGATATATGATAGGGGTCTCTACAATCATGGATGGAATAGAATGACTAAATGTACTTTTTAAGAGAGGCATTGGTGGTTCAGTGGTAGAATTCTCGCTTGCCACGGAGATGGTGGTGGATGCCTGGAATGCCCTTCCGGAGGAAGTGGTGAAGACCAGAACTGTGAAGGACTTCAAAGGGGTGTGGGATAAACACCATGGATCCAGGAAATCTAGAGGGCGAGAATGAAGGTGGGTGGCTTGCGGGAATGACGGCTACTACCTGGAGATAATACCCTTATTCAATAAACATACGCACGGTTAATGTGACTGGGGGAATAGCACTTACTTACCACAGCGTATAGCAGCATGGAATTTATTTAATGTTTGGGATCTTGCCCGGTACCTGAGACCCGGCTTGGCCGTTCTGGGAAACAGGATAGTGGGCTTGATGTACCCTCTGCGTGACCCCTTGTGGCGGTACTTAACCCTTCAGCGTTTACCTTGATTTGAAATTTGCAGTGCTTACCGTGCCGCATGGAGAATGCGGGCATCGATCGACCAACCATGGTGTGGTAATCGAGCACTTGCTTTCCCCCAATTGGAAAACGTAACGGCAAATGGAAAAGACTGTTTGAGCGGTAGCAGGGTTTTCTACATGTCACTTATTTTGTTTGTAAAAAATAAAAGGTGCAAAGCAAGCGCTCTACCATATGAGCTAATTCCCCTGTCTCGTGGGCCGCTCGCAAAATCATTACATAGGCTCTGCTCCGGACAATCCGCTTGCTCTATCATCTGAAAAATCACTGTCACTGCTCAAGTCAACACCCAATTCTCTGGAAACACTGAAGATGTCAGCAGAATATGGTCCATTTCCTCTGCCCTTCTGAATCTGCCTACTGAGCTGTCACAGTCCTTACTTCGTCTTTCGTCTGACCTCTCCGTCTTGCCCCGATGTCCATTTCTATCTGTCCCTATGAATGCTGGTATTCTGCCAATCTGTTGGCTCCTGTCACCTTTGCCAAAAGTATTCCAGTTTTCTATCACCCTCTCTGAGAGAAAATAATTTTATTTTCACTAAGCTTTCCTTCCTTCTTTTTCATAGGGTGGTCCCTTGTCGCCGAGCTTTGCTTTCCCAAGAAAATGCCAACTGCTGCCGCCACACATCATGCCGTGAAATAGCAACATGGAGAATGCAGGCATCGATCCCGCTACCTCTCGCATGCTAAGCGAGCGCTCTACCACTTGAGCTAATTCCCCAATGCTGGTGAGTGAGTCTGCAAGATTAAGGGAGATGCTTGGTTGGAGCTCAGCCTGCTGCTATAGCCCAGGATGGAAAAGTCACTTTTCCAGATCCTAGTTCACTGGAAATGCAGTTCTGCTTGTCCTCTGAGGCCTCATTCTCACCATCCATCACTAGAAAAGGCTCACATGCCAGCATTTCGAAAGAAGAAGTACTCAGAAGTACTCTGGAAAGTGCAGGCTTCCATACATGGTAGGAATGCCTTCCTCCAGACGAGGTTAATCTTTGTCCCTGCCCTGATGTTTTCATGCACGAACAGCAGGTGTCAGTGCTAGACAGACAGCAAGCCCTTCCCAGTGGCTCTGCACTAAAAGCACTGTCCTGCGGGACCCGTAGCTGTCACAGGTTCTATTCCTGCTTTGGTAGAAATTGGGAAGGAGACTGAAAGTTGGTACTAGTCAAGCTTTTTACTTTTTAGCGAAAAGAACGTCTTTCAATAATTGGAGAGAGGTTTCGGGAGATCAAAATAGCAGAAAGCATATGCGTTGGCAAGTTAGGAGTAAACATTGATGGTTCGAGCTAAAAGAGAATTTGAAAAGAAGCTGGCCTTAGAGGCAAAACCTCATCATTAAAACTTTAAACAAATAAACATATCCGAAGCAAGAAGCCTGTGAGGTAGTCGGTCGGACTGGGGGGGGGGGGGGGGGTCAAAGGGGCACCTAGCCATCGTGAAAAGACTGAACGAATTCTTTGAATAGCTCTTTCCTGAGTAGAGGAGATACCCGTGTAGGATGCTGTATTCAGGGACGATGATTCAGAAGAATGGAAACCGACCACGGTGAATATGGAAGTTGTAATAAGCCAGATTGGCCAACCAAAGAGTAGAAAATCACCCGCTCCAGATGGTATTCACCCCATGTGACTGGAGGATTGGGCATTCGAATGGCATATGGCATTTAAGATGGACAAGTGCCAAGCTATGCACATGGTGGAAAATAGGTTCCATATTAGGAATTACCAGGCAGGAAAAGGATATGGGCATCATGGTGAGCAATATTGTGAAATCATCGGTTCAGTGTGCGACAGGGGCGGCGGTCAAAGAAGCAAACAGAACTTTAGGCATGATCGGGAAAGACATAGAGAAGGAAAAGGCGATTGTCCGAATGCCTCCGTAAAGCACAGCGGCGATCCATCACCTGGAGTACTGAATGCACTATCCGGTCGCAGCATCTCAGGAAAGATAGAGTTGCAATGCCAAAGGCACGGAGAAGGGTGACCAAACTGAAAACGGCGATGGAATGACTCCCCTCTGAGGAAAGGCTAAAGACGTTGGGGCTGTTTATCTAGGAGAAGGCGATATATGATAGGGGTCTCTACAATCATGGATGGAATAGAATGACTAAATGTACTTTTTAAGAGAGGCATTGGTGGTTCAGTGGTAGAATTCTCGCTTGCCACGGAGATGGTGGTGGATGCCTGGAATGCCCTTCCGGAGGAAGTGGTGAAGACCAGAACTGTGAAGGACTTCAAAGGGGTGTGGGATAAACACCATGGATCCAGGAAATCTAGAGGGCGAGAATGAAGGTGGGTGGCTTGCGGGAATGACGGCTACTACCTGGAGATAATACCCTTATTCAATAAACATACGCACGGTTAATGTGACTGGGGGAATAGCACTTACTTACCACAGCGTATAGCAGCATGGAATTTATTTAATGTTTGGGATCTTGCCCGGTACCTGAGACCCGGCTTGGCCGTTCTGGGAAACAGGATAGTGGGCTTGATGTACCCTCTGCGTGACCCCTTGTGGCGGTACTTAACCCTTCAGCGTTTACCTTGATTTGAAATTTGCAGTGCTTACCGTGCCGCATGGAGAATGCGGGCATCGATCGACCAACCATGGTGTGGTAATCGAGCACTTGCTTTCCCCCAATTGGAAAACGTAACGGCAAATGGAAAAGACTGTTTGAGCGGTAGCAGGGTTTTCTACATGTCACTTATTTTGTTTGTAAAAAATAAAAGGTGCAAAGCAAGCGCTCTACCATATGAGCTAATTCCCCTGTCTCGTGGGCCGCTCGCAAAATCATTACATAGGCTCTGCTCCGGACAATCCGCTTGCTCTATCATCTGAAAAATCACTGTCACTGCTCAAGTCAACACCCAATTCTCTGGAAACACTGAAGATGTCAGCAGAATATGGTCCATTTCCTCTGCCCTTCTGAATCTGCCTACTGAGCTGTCACAGTCCTTACTTCGTCTTTCGTCTGACCTCTCCGTCTTGCCCCGATGTCCATTTCTATCTGTCCCTATGAATGCTGGTATTCTGCCAATCTGTTGGCTCCTGTCACCTTTGCCAAAAGTATTCCAGTTTTCTATCACCCTCTCTGAGAGAAAATAATTTTATTTTCACTAAGCTTTCCTTCCTTCTTTTTCATAGGGTGGTCCCTTGTCGCCGAGCTTTGCTTTCCCAAGAAAATGCCAACTGCTGCCGCCACACATCATGCCGTGAAATAGCAACATGGAGAATGCGGGCATCGATCCCGCTACCTCTCGCATGCTAAGCGAGCGCTCTACCACTTGAGCTAATTCCCCAATGCTGGTGAGTGAGTCTGCAAGATTAAGGGAGATGCTTGGTTGGAGCTCAGCCTGCTGCTATAGCCCAGGATGGAAAAGTCACTTTTCCAGATCCTAGTTCACTGGAAATGCAGTTCTGCTTGTCCTCTGAGGCCTCATTCTCACCATCCATCACTAGAAAAGGCTCACATGCCAGCATTTCGAAAGAAGAAGTAGTCAGAAGTACTCTGGAAAGTGCAGGCTTCCATACATGGTAGGAATGCCTTCCTCCAGACGAGGTTAATCTTTGTCCCTGCCCTGATGTTTTCATGCACGAACAGCAGGTGTCAGTGCTAGACAGACAGCAAGCCCTTCCCAGTGGCTCTGCACTAAAAGCACTGTCCTGCGGGACCCGTAGCTGTCACAGGTTCTATTCCTGCTTTGGTAGAAATTGGGAAGGAGACTGAAAGTTGGTACTAGTCAAGCTTTTTACTTTTTAGCGAAAAGAACGTCTTTCAATAATTGGAGAGAGGTTTCGGGAGATCAAAATAGCAGAAAGCATATGCGTTGGCAAGTTAGGAGTAAACATTGATGGTTCGAGCTAAAAGAGAATTTGAAAAGAAGCTGGCCTTAGAGGCAAAACCTCATCATTAAAACTTTAAAGAAATAAACATATCCGAAGCAAGAAGCCTGTGAGGTAGTCGGTCGGACTGGGGGGGGGGGGGGGGTCAAAGGGGCACCTAGCCATCGTGAAAAGACTGAACGAATTCTTTGAATAGCTCTTTCCTGAGTAGAGGAGATACCCGTGTAGGATGCTGTATTCAGGGACGATGATTCAGAAGAATGGAAACCGACCACGGTGAATATGGAAGTTGTAATAAGCCAGATTGGCCAACCAAAGAGTAGAAAATCACCCGCTCCAGATGGTATTCACCCCATGTGACTGGAGGATTGGGCATTCGAATGGCATATGGCATTTAAGATGGACAAGTGCCAAGCTATGCACATGGTGGAAAATAGGTTCCATATTAGGAATTACCAGGCAGGAAAAGGATATGGGCATCATGGTGAGCAATATTGTGAAATCATCGGTTCAGTGTGCGACAGGGGCGGCGGTCAAAGAAGCAAACAGAACTTTAGGCATGATCGGGAAAGACATAGAGAAGGAAAAGGCGATTGTCCGAATGCCTCCGTAAAGCACAGCGGCGATCCATCACCTGGAGTACTGAATGCACTATCCGGTCGCAGCATCTCAGGAAAGATAGAGTTGCAATGCCAAAGGCACGGAGAAGGGTGACCAAACTGAAAACGGCGATGGAATGACTCCCCTCTGAGGAAAGGCTAAAGACGTTGGGGCTGTTTATCTAGGAGAAGGCGATATATGATAGGGGTCTCTACAATCATGGATGGAATAGAATGACTAAATGTACTTTTTAAGAGAGGCATTGGTGGTTCAGTGGTAGAATTCTCGCTTGCCACGGAGATGGTGGTGGATGCCTGGAATGCCCTTCCGGAGGAAGTGGTGAAGACCAGAACTGTGAAGGACTTCAAAGGGGTGTGGGATAAACACCATGGATCCAGGAAATCTAGAGGGCGAGAATGAAGGTGGGTGGCTTGCGGGAATGACGGCTACTACCTGGAGATAATACCCTTATTCAATAAACATACGCACGGTTAATGTGACTGGGGGAATAGCACTTACTTACCACAGCGTATAGCAGCATGGAATTTATTTAATGTTTGGGATCTTGCCCGGTACCTGAGACCCGGCTTGGCCGTTCTGGGAAACAGGATAGTGGGCTTGATGTACCCTCTGCGTGACCCCTTGTGGCGGTACTTAACCCTTCAGCGTTTACCTTGATTTGAAATTTGCAGTGCTTACCGTGCCGCATGGAGAATGCGGGCATCGATCGACCAACCATGGTGTGGTAATCGAGCACTTGCTTTCCCCCTATTGGAAAACGTAACGGCAAATGGAAAAGACTGTTTGAGCGGTAGCAGGGTTTTCTACATGTCACTTATTTTGTTTGTAAAAAATAAAAGGTGCAAAGCAAGCGCTCTACCATATGAGCTAATTCCCCTGTCTCGTGGGCCGCTCGCAAAATCATTACATAGGCTCTGCTCCGGACAATCCGCTTGCTCTATCATCTGAAAAATCACTGTCACTGCTCAAGTCAACACCCAATTCTCTGGAAACACTGAAGATGTCAGCAGAATATGGTCCATTTCCTCTGCCCTTCTGAATCTGCCTACTGAGCTGTCACAGTCCTTACTTCGTCTTTCGTCTGACCTCTCCGTCTTGCCCCGATGTCCATTTCTATCTGTCCCTATGAATGCTGGTATTCTGCCAATCTGTTGGCTCCTGTCACCTTTGCCAAAAGTATTCCAGTTTTCTATCACCCTCTCTGAGAGAAAATAATTTTATTTTCACTAAGCTTTCCTTCCTTCTTTTTCATAGGGTGGTCCCTTGTCGCCGAGCTTTGCTTTCCCAAGAAAATGCCAACTGCTGCCGCCACACATCATGCCGTGAAATAGCAACATGGAGAATGCGGGCATCGATCCCGCTACCTCTCGCATGCAAAGCGAGCGCTCTACCACTTGAGCTAATTCCCCAATGCTGGTGAGTGAGTCTGCAAGATTAAGGGAGATGCTTGGTTGGAGCTCAGCCTGCTGCTATAGCCCAGGATGGAAAAGTCACTTTTCCAGATCCTAGTTCACTGGAAATGCAGTTCTGCTTGTCCTCTGAGGCCTCATTCTCACCATCCATCACTAGAAAAGGCTCACATGCCAGCATTTCGAAAGAAGAAGTAGTCAGAAGTACTCTGGAAAGTGCAGGCTTCCATACATGGTAGGAATGCCTTCCTCCAGACGAGGTTAATCTTTGTCCCTGCCCTGATGTTTTCATGCACGAACAGCAGGTGTCAGTGCTAGACAGACAGCAAGCCCTTCCCAGTGGCTCTGCACTAAAAGCACTGTCCTGCGGGACCCGTAGCTGTCACAGGTTCTATTCCTGCTTTGGTAGAAATTGGGAAAGAGACTGAAAGTTGGTACTAGTCAAGCTTTTTACTTTTTAGCGAAAAGAACGTCTTTCAATAATTGGAGAGAGGTTTCGGGAGATCAAAATAGCAGAAAGCATATGCGTTGGCAAGTTAGGAGTAAACATTGATGGTTCGAGCTAAAAGAGAATTTGAAAAGAAGCTGGCCTTAGAGGCAAAACCTCATCATTAAAACTTTAAAGAAATAAACATATCCGAAGCAAGAAGCCTGTGAGGTAGTCGGTCGGACTGGGGGGGGGGGGGGGGTCAAAGGGGGACCTAGCCATCGTGAAAAGACTGAACGAATTCTTTGAATAGCTCTTTCCTGAGTAGAGGAGATACCCGTGTAGGATGCTGTATTCAGGGACGATGATTCAGAAGAATGGAAACCGACCACGGTGAATATGGAAGTTGTAATAAGCCAGATTGGCCAACCAAAGAGTAGAAAATCACCCGCTCCAGATGGTATTCACCCCATGTGACTGGAGGATTGGGCATTCGAATGGCATATGGCATTTAAGATGGACAAGTGCCAAGCTATGCACATGGTGGAAAATAGGTTCCATATTAGGAATTACCAGGCAGGAAAAGGATATGGGCATCATGGTGAGCAATATTGTGAAATCATCGGTTCAGTGTGCGACAGGGGCGGCGGTCAAAGAAGCAAACAGAACTTTAGGCATGATCGGGACAGACATAGAGAAGGAAAAGGCGATTGTCCGAATGCCTCCGTAAAGCACAGCGGCGATCCATCACCTGGAGTACTGAATGCACTATCCGGTCGCAGCATCTCAGGAAAGATAGAGTTGCAATGCCAAAGGCACGGAGAAGGGTGACCAAACTGAAAACGGCGATGGAATGACTCCCCTCTGAGGAAAGGCTAAAGACGTTGGGGCTGTTTATCTAGGAGAAGGCGATATATGATAGGGGTCTCTACAATCATGGATGGAATAGAATGACTAAATGTACTTTTTAAGAGAGGCATTGGTGGTTCAGTGGTAGAATTCTCGCTTGCCACGGAGATGGTGGTGGATGCCTGGAATGCCCTTCCGGAGGAAGTGGTGAAGACCAGAACTGTGAAGGACTTCAAAGGGGTGTGGGATAAACACCATGGATCCAGGAAATCTAGAGGGCGAGAATGAAGGTGGGTGGCTTGCGGGAATGACGGCTACTACCTGGAGATAATACCCTTATTCAATAAACATACGCACGGTTAATGTGACTGGGGGAATAGCACTTACTTACCACAGCGTATAGCAGCATGGAATTTATTTAATGTTTGGGATCTTGCCCGGTACCTGAGACCCGGCTTGGCCGTTCTGGGAAACAGGATAGTGGGCTTGATGTACCCTCTGCGTGACCCCTTGTGGCGGTACTTAACCCTTCAGCGTTTACCTTGATTTGAAATTTGCAGTGCTTACCGTGCCGCATGGAGAATGCGGGCATCGATCGACCAACCATGGTGTGGTAATCGAGCACTTGCTTTCCCCCATTTGGAAAACGTAACGGCAAATGGAAAAGACTGTTTGAGCGGTAGCAGGGTTTTCTACATGTCACTTATTTTGTTTGTAAAAAATAAAAGGTGCAAAGCAAGCGCTCTACCATATGAGCTAATTCCCCTGTCTCGTGGGCCGCTCGCAAAATCATTACATAGGCTCTGCTCCGGACAATCCGCTTGCTCTATCATCTGAAAAATCACTGTCACTGCTCAAGTCAACACCCAATTCTCTGGAAACACTGAAGATGTCAGCAGAATATGGTCCATTTCCTCTGCCCTTCTGAATCTGCCTACTGAGCTGTCACAGTCCTTACTTCGTCTTTCGTCTGACCTCTCCGTCTTGCACCGATGTCCATTTCTATCTGTCCCTATGAATGCTGGTATTCTGCCAATCTGTTGGCTCCTGTCACCTTTGCCAAAAGTATTCCAGTTTTCTATCACCCTCTCTGAGAGAAAATAATTTTATTTTCACTAAGCTTTCTTTCCTTCTTTTTCATAGGGTGGTCCCTTGTCGCCGAGCTTTGCTTTCCCAAGAAAATGCCAACTGCTGCCGCCACACATCATGCCGTGAAATAGCAACATGGAGAATGCGGGCATCGATCCCGCTACCTCTCGCATGCTAAAGCGAGCGCTCTACCACTTGAGCTAATTCCCCAATGCTGGTGAGTGAGTCCTGCAAGATTAAGGGAGATGCTTGGTTGGAGCTCAGCCTGCTGCTATAGCCCAGGATGGAAAAGTCACTTTTCCAGATCCTAGTTCACTGGAAATGCAGTTCTGCTTGTCCTCTGAGGCCTCATTCTCACCATCCATCACTAGAAAAGGCTCACATGCCAGCATTTCGAAAGAAGAAGTACTCAGAAGTACTCTGGAAAGTGCAGGCTTCCATACATGGTAGGAATGCCTTCCTCCAGACGAGGTTAATCTTTGTCCCTGCCCTGATGTTTTCATGCACGAACAGCAGGTGTCAGTGCTAGACAGACAGCAAGCCCTTCCCAGTGGCTCTGCACTAAAAGCACTGTCCTGCGGGACCCGTAGCTGTCACAGGTTCTATTCCTGCTTTGGTAGAAATTGGGAAGGAGACTGAAAGTTGGTACTAGTCAAGCTTTTTACTTTTTAGCGAAAAGAACGTCTTTCAATAATTGGAGAGAGGTTTCGGGAGATCAAAATAGCAGAAAGCATATGCGTTGGCAAGTTAGGAGTAAACATTGATGGTTCGAGCTAAAAGAGAATTTGAAAAGAAGCTGGCCTTAGAGGCAAAACCTCATCATTAAAACTTTAAAGAAATAAACATATCCGAAGCAAGAAGCCTGTGAGGTAGTCGGTCGGACTGGGGGGGGGGGGGGGGGTCAAAGGGGCACCTAGCCATCGTGAAAAGACTGAACGAATTCTTTGAATAGCTCTTTCCTGAGTAGAGGAGATACCCGTGTAGGATGCTGTATTCAGGGGACGATGATTCAGAAGAATGGAAACCGACCACGGTGAATATGGAAGTTGTAATAAGCCAGATTGGCCAACCAAAGAGTAGAAAATCACCCGCTCCAGATGGTATTCACCCCATGTGACTGGAGGATTGGGCATTCGAATGGCATATGGCATTTAAGATGGACAAGTGCCAAGCTATGCACATGGTGGAAAATAGGTTCCATATTAGGAATTACCAGGCAGGAAAAGGATATGGGCATCATGGTGAGCAATATTGTGAAATCATCGGTTCAGTGTGCGACAGGGGCGACGGTCAAAGAAGCAAACAGAACTTTAGGCATGATCGGGAAAGACATAGAGAAGGAAAAGGCGATTGTCCGAATGCCTCCGTAAAGCACAGCGGCGATCCATCACCTGGAGTACTGAATGCACTATCCGGTCGCAGCATCTCAGGAAAGATAGAGTTGCAATGCCAAAGGCACGGAGAAGGGTGACCAAACTGAAAACGGCGATGGAATGACTCCCCTCTGAGGAAAGGCTAAAGACGTTGGGGCTGTTTATCTAGGAGAAGGCGATATATGATAGGGGTCTCTACAATCATGGATGGAATAGAATGACTAAATGTACTTTTTAAGAGAGGCATTGGTGGTTCAGTGGTAGAATTCTCGCTTGCCACGGAGATGGTGGTGGATGCCTGGAATGCCCTTCCGGAGGAAGTGGTGAAGACCAGAACTGTGAAGGACTTCAAAGGGGTGTGGGATAAACACCATGGATCCAGGAAATCTAGAGGGCGAGAATGAAGGTGGGTGGCTTGCGGGAATGACGGCTACTACCTGGAGATAATACCCTTATTCAATAAACATACGCACGGTTAATGTGACTGGGGGAATAGCACTTACTTACCACAGCGTATAGCAGCATGGAATTTATTTAATGTTTGGGATCTTGCCCGGTACCTGAGACCCGGCTTGGCCGTTCTGGGAAACAGGATAGTGGGCTTGATGTACCCTCTGCGTGACCCCTTGTGGCGGTACTTAACCCTTCAGCGTTTACCTTGATTTGAAATTTGCAGTGCTTACCGTGCCGCATGGAGAATGCGGGCATCGATCGACCAACCATGGTGTGGTAATCGAGCACTTGCTTTCCCCCAATTGGAAAACGTAACGGCAAATGGAAAAGACTGTTTGAGCGGTAGCAGGGTTTTCTACATGTCACTTATTTTGTTTGTAAAAAATAAAAGGTGCAAAGCAAGCGCTCTACCATATGAGCTAATTCCCCTGTCTCGTGGGCCGCTCGCAAAATCATTACATAGGCTCTGCTCCGGACAATCCGCTTGCTCTATCATCTGAAAAATCACTGTCACTGCTCAAGTCAACACCCAATTCTCTGGAAACACTGAAGATGTCAGCAGAATATGGTCCATTTCCTCTGCCCTTCTGAATCTGCCTACTGAGCTGTCACAGTCCTTACTTCGTCTTTCGTCTGACCTCTCCGTCTTGCCCCGATGTCCATTTCTATCTGTCCCTATGAATGCTGGTATTCTGCCAATCTGTTGGCTCCTGTCACCTTTGCCAAAAGTATTCCAGTTTTCTATCACCCTCTCTGAGAGAAAATAATTTTATTTTCACTAAGCTTTCCTTCCTTCTTTTTCATAGGGTGGTCCCTTGTCGCCGAGCTTTGCTTTCCCAAGAAAATGCCAACTGCTGCCGCCACACATCATGCCGTGAAATAGCAACATGGAGAATGCGGGCATCGATCCCGCTACCTCTCGCATGCTAAGCGAGCGCTCTACCACTTGAGCTAATTCCCCAATAGTGGCGAATGAGCCTGCAAGATTAAGGGAGATGCTTGGTTGGAGCTCAGCCTGCTGCTATAGCCCAGGATGGAAAAGTCACTTTTCCAGATCCTAGTTCACTGGAAATGCAGTTCTGCTTGTCCTCTGAGGCCTCATTCTCACCATCCATCACTAGAAAAGGCTCACATGCCAGCATTTCGAAAGAAGAAGTAGTCAGAAGTACTCTGGAAAGTGCAGGCTTCCATACATGGTAGGAATGCCTTCCTCCAGACGAGGTTAATCTTTGTCCCTGCCCTGATGTTTTCATGCACGAACAGCAGGTGTCAGTGCTAACCAGACAGCAAGCCTTCCCAGTGGCTCTGCACTAAAAGCACTGTCCTGCGGGACCCGTAGCTGTCACAGGTTCTATTCCTGCTTTGGTAGAAATTGGGAAGGAGACTGAAAGTTGGTACTAGTCAAGCTTTTTACTTTTTAGAGAAAAGAACGTTTTCAATAATTGGAGAGAGGTTTCGGGAGATCAAAATAGCAGAAAGCATATGCGTTGGCAAGTTAGGAGTAAACATTGATGGTTCGAGCTAAAAGGGAATTTGAAAAGAAGCTGGCCTTAGAGGCAAAACCTCATCATTAAAACTTTAAAGACATAAACATATCCGAAGCAAGAAGCCTGTGAGGTAGTCGGTCGGACTGGGGGGAGGGGGGGGGGTCAAAGGGGCACCTAGCCATCGTGAAAAGACTGAACGAATTCTTTGAATCGCTCTTTCCTGAGTAGAGGAGATACCCGTGTAGGATGCTGTATTCAGGGGCGATGATTCAGAAGAATGGAAACCGACCACGGTGAATATGGAAGTTGTAATAAGCCAGATTGGCCAACCAAAGAGTAGAAAATCACCCGCTCCAGATGGTATTCACCCCATGTGACTGGAGGATTGGGCATTCGAATGGCATATGGCATTTAAGATGGACAAGTGCCAAGCTATGCACATGGTGGAAAATAGGTTCCATATTAGGAATTACCAGGCAGGAAAAGGATATGGGCATCATGGTGAGCAATATTGTGAAATCATCGGTTCAGTGTGCGACAGGGGCGGCGGTCAAAGAAGCAAACAGAACTTTAGGCATGATCGGGAAAGACATAGAGAAGGAAAAGGCGATTGTCCGAATGCCTCCGTAAAGCACAGCGGCGATCCATCACCTTATTTATTTTATTTATTTATTTAGTTAACACTTTTTTATACCGGCATTCGTAGGACACATCATGTCGGTTTACAAGTAACTGATAAAGGAAATTACAATGAACGAGGAAAGAGGGCTAACTGGATAATATACAAAAGTACAGGTGAAGAGAGTCAACGAGCAGAGTTACCACTTTTGCTTTCATGTTAGGGTTAGATATGCAAGTGAACTATAAACAATGTTAAGGAAGCATGTGCACTTAAGAACTTAGCATATGGAACTTATTTACAGTATGAGGGAGGCAAGTGCACGTATGTACAGATAAATGCTGGTGCAGGGGGGAGGAAAAGAGGGAGGGAGCGTGAAGGGAAAGGAGAAGGGAAAAGCAGCGGGGGGGGGGTGGAGGGAACAGGGGTTTGGCAGAAATAGTTATCGCCGGCACAGCCCTCTCATGGCTCTCCTCCTACCTCACACTCAGAGAATAGCTAGTAAAAATTGACAAATACGAATCCTCACACATCCCTATCACTCAAGGTGTTCCCCAAGGTTCATCCCTATCCTCCACCCTCTTTAATATTTATCTCTTACCACTATGCCACCTTCTCTCCGACCTAGGCCTGAAATTTTTCCTATACGCAGATGACGTGCAGATTCTTATCCCATTTGAAAAATCCATAAGCGAACCTTTGCAATGCTGGGAATCTTGCCTCGCCGCTATAAGCGCCTTGCTAGCCAAGCTCCACCTAGCTCTAAATACATCAAAAACAGAACTACTCGTCATCTCTAATCAACCTGACCGTTTCACACTCCCCACACGACAGAACACTCCCCATAATACAACTACAGCCCACTCTCAGCCCCAGTTTGTAAGAGACCTAGGTATCTTTATAGATCAACACCTAAACTTTAAACCCCACATCAAAGCCCTCCTAAAGGGAGGTTTCTATAAACTAAACATCCTGAAAAAACTCAAACCCCTACTCCACACCCACGATTTCCGCACAGTCATACAGACCACTATGCTCACGAAACTAGATTATTGCAACTCCCTTCAACTAGGCCTTCCTGCCACCACCATCAAACCCCTTCAGATCCTACAAAATTCCATGGCCAGAATCATAACCAGTACTCGTAAAAGGGACCACATCACCCCCATCCTAAAGGACCTACATTGGCTGCCCATCTCCTTCCGCGCACAATACAAGACTCTCACCATCCTTCACAGCTCCCTACATAAACACAATCACACCTGGCTCGATGAAATGCCTCATTACCGTTCCTCTGACCGCCCCACAAGAACCGCCCTTACAGGCACCCTCCACACCCCATCCCTCAAATCAGCGCATTCATCTCTTACCAGAGGGAGAGCCTTCTCCGTCGCTGGTCTCACCCTCTGGAACTCCCTCCCCACCTTCCTACGCCTAGAGACTTCACTTCACAAATTCAAGAAAGGAATCAAGACATGGCTTTTCCGACAGGCCTACCCCGATACAAACCAAACTTAAATTTCCTCCCTTTTCAGCTCCTCCCGGCTCGACCTTGCTACCCCCTGTACCCCCCCTCCCCGCCCAACTCACCCTCTGCCCCCCTACTACCTTCCATGTTACCCCAGTTACCCCGTTCCTCCATGCCGCCTCTAAACCCTTTTAACCACCCCCAAATTACGTTATATTTAAGTGAATACCATCGCTCAGATAATACAGCCAGTCTCTGAATACCTCCTCAGCTCTACATAAGTTGATCGTAACTGTACATATTGTCAACTGTATATAGTTTTCCTCTATTTTGTTTCTTACTTCTTCTATCAGTTCTGCCTTTCCCATCCCCCTATCCCCTCCCTCTCCCACCCCTCCGTATCCTCCTTCCCCACCCTCCTCCCTTGTTTTATTGCTCTATTGTTGTATTGTTCTATTGTTTTATTGTAATTATCCTCCTTGAGTTCATTGTAAACTGGCATGATGTGCTTCACGAATGTCGGTAAATAAAAGTTAATAAATAAATAAATAATGCATGCAATAAATAACACATCGTGAGATGCATATACAAATTTTAAATATTTAGACAAAAGGAAAGAGTTTGGGTGGAGTTTATAAAAATGAGGAGTATTTAAAATTGAGTGTGATAGAGTAAGGCATGCTATAATGCCAGAAATAGCTGCACCTTTTTTCCTGGCATTATGCCCAAAATGGGATTTGTGATAAAAATTGCAAATTCTGTTTTGGGCAGGGAGGGAGGGAGGGAGAGAGAGAGAGGAGAGAGAGAGAGAGCAAGCCTCTGGGGAGGTACACATATTAGATAACTTTTTATACTACTGGAAGAGGGGCAACTAGTAACTCAGGGTGAGGCCTTGGTGGTGGCCTAGGTTTGGGGGGGGCAGTTTTACATGCACAATCAGAGGTACAAACAGCACAGTACACATCAGGGAAGATTTGATGTGATTTAGAGTGATGAAAGGTACACAAAGGTGAGATTTGTACAATGTACTCTCTACCTTGCTTGATGCACTCTCTACCTAGCTGCTATTAAGCTAGGTAGAGAGTGCACTGACTCAGAACAACTTCCTGATTTTGATGGTAACATATATTTTTTTTTTTAGCAGAGTGCATGCATCTGATAATGAAATAAAGGAAGTAAGATTGCAACCTTTTTCATGTTCTTATTTTTTAAAGTAATTTTGTACACATTTAGACAGTGTAATACAGAGCTAAAGGTTTAGGCCTGATAAGGAATTCATAATGGCAAGTTTTTATTTTAAATTTCAACAGGATCGCCAACTTTTTGTGGCATTAACCATTGCCAATGTTACTTGATAAGGAGGGAAGCATAATGGAGCTCCCTCAGTGCAGATTCTGTTTTATTTGTATCAAAATATGTTCTTTTGTAGACATATGTTGAGTTAGAATGAAGACCCTACTGTAGATGTAATTTATGAAGGTGAGTTAGAGGAACCATATGGATCGTTGCTGACATGTGGTCCAGAACAATCATTCAGGGCCAGATCTTAAAATCTACGCGCGGGCGTAGATTTGTTTGCGCAACCCGGTGCGAACAAATCTATGCCCAATATTACAACATGTGCACGCTGCCGCGCGCATGTTATAAAAAAACGGGCTTGGCGCGCACAAGGGGGTGCACACGTGTGCACCTTACGCGCGCCGAGCCCGAGGGGAGCCCCGATGGTTTCCCAGTTCCCTCCAAGGCCGCTCCAAAATCTGAGTGGCCTTGGAGGGAACTTTTTTTCCCCCCCCCCCCCCCACCTTCCCCTCCCTTCCCCTATCTAACCCACCCCCATCCCTAACTAAATCCCCCCTACCTTTACTCCAACTTGCGCGCGCCGGCAGGCTGCCGGCACGCTGTGCTGGAACACTCGACCCCGCCCCTGGACTGCCCCGGACTGCCTCTGGACCGCCACCACGCCCCAGTCACGTGCGTCCCAGGGCTTGCGCGCCCTGCCGAGCCTATGCAAAATAGGCTCGGCAGGGCGCGCAGGGGCAGATTTTCTTGGGTTACGCGCATATCTTACGCGTTTAACCTTTGAAAATCTGCCCCTGTGTCTCTGGCTGATGACTGATGTGTATACGGAAGTCTGTATACTAGTGACTTGAAAAGAATCACTTGATGTAAGGGAATAGTCTGTCCTGTAGAGAATCTATGCACTAATGAATTTGATGCTCTGCATAGGAATTAGAATTGATTTCTCAAATTTATTAGTAATCCCAGGGACTGCAGAAGGCATAATAATGTTTATAATTAGGTTAGCACAGCTTTCTGTGTATTTGTTGTCATCAGTCAAGTGTCCAGGTATGGGAAAACTTAATTTAGTTTAGTTGAGTTTATTTCTTGATTGATCTCACTTCTTACAATTGTAATTTAAGACGATTTATAATTAAATCTTAAAAAGTGACATCTTACAACTAAACAAAACCACATAAAGAATAAATACAGCATAATAAACACAAAAGGTTGGGGAGCCCACAACAGCCTTTTTCAGACTCAAGCGCCTGTTTTCACAAAATACCACATTAATAAGCTGCTTTGAATAATTTTGTATCTCAGCATTTCATTTACTGTTTGTGGTATCTAAATATACTTTTGCGTGTCGTGAACTACGCACAGACGTTTACTACTGTGAAGCCTATTTTTGTGAAATGTTTTCAAAAAAGGCAGTTCCACACAAAAAAATAGCACAGACACCTGAAATGTTAGCATCTTTGCACATTTTGGGACTTTTTATACTATTTTTCACATGAAGCCTCCATTTGCAAACCAAAAACTTTGTTGCTTAGCACGTTGGCCTCTAAGTGTAGTCATTATTAATACTCCAAGAATCTAGAGGACTATGGAAACTTTATTGAGAGATTGAAGATTTTGCGAGACCATTCAGCTTTCCAAGCTCACCAGCCATTATTTCATCTCACTGTAACATTGAAGGGCATGGTTCGTCTGGTACTCAAAAATCATTTGAGCTGTTTTTTAAAAATAATAACTTCACACACAATTCTTGCCAGAATTACTCAGTATAAAAAGCCATTCAAAACACATTGAGAGCCTTGTGAAGCTTACCTGTGAAAGTTAGTGGAAATTCCTAAATTTGAGGCCGAATTTTAAAAGCCCTGCTTGCGGTAAAAGTGGGGGTTACGCATGTCGCCGGGCCGGGTGCGCGCCAAGCACATTTTCAAAAGAGCCCAGTCACGCGCATAATCCCTGGTACATGCAGAAGTGCCGGGCGATTGAAAAGGGGCGGGCTGAGGGCAGGGTCTGGGCAGGAAGGGGTGGGGCGGGTTGGGACAGTGCCATTAGACCCTGGCCTGGGGAAGTGCATGCTGGCAGCTGGCTGGCGTGCAGAGTTTACTTCTGCTCCAGAGGAGCAGTAAGTATAAAAATAAAAAAATTGGGGATAGGTAGGGTTAGTTTAGGGGTTGGGAAGGAGAGGGGAAGAGGGAAGAAGGATAGAGGTAGGGGTAGGGAAGTTCCCTTCCAGTCTGCTCCTTTATTGGAGAGGACTGGAAGGGAACCGGGGAAGCCCTACTCGCGTCGCCATGCGTAATTTAAAAAATCAACCCCACCTGTGTGTGGAGGCCACCCGCCCACACATGCACACGCGATATTAAAATCCGGTGCACTTGTGCATGCGGGAATCCTATTTTATAACGTGCGTGTGCCAAAGCGCGCATGTTATAAAACAGCCGCGGCCATGTGTGCACGCCAGGAACCATGCGAACATGGACGCGTGTGCGTTTAAAAATAGGAAACAAGGGTTTAGATCTAATCCAAGTGTCACATATTAGAAAGTAAATTAGAAAACAGATATACTTACCTATTGTTGTAGTTCCTCCTTGCTACCTGTAAAAGAGAGAAACTTTTGAATAAATAAAAGAAGGATGGAGAAAGCTTAGAAACTGGGACTATTTACCTGTTAACTAGACTCCATAGGTGAATTATCTGTCATAAACAAAATCAAAAGTAGTTTAGAGTGCTGAAATCATTAGAAAAAATAAGAGATAAAACATTATAGAATGTGTATTTGACTTTTCTCTACATGTATTCTATGATTAGATAACCTGTAAAAAAAAATAAAGAAATTGTACATTGAATAGCACTATAGAAGTAAAAAAATAGTTGTAGTTGTAGTAGTAGTAACAGTCAAGAATACATAAAAAGAAATAAATAAAAATTAAATTGCATTAAATGTCAAGAAGAAAGACAGACTCAAACTGAAAAAAAATAAAGAAACTCAAATCTCAAAGATGATAGCAAATCACTGATTCCTGCAGTGGTGATCTGATCTTGACTTCAGTAAAGACTCTAGTTGCTCTGGCTCAAGAAAAAGAAACAAATAACTATGCTAGCAAAAATTAATTTTACATCTACAAGGATAGTTCAGAAAGGAAAAGTGTTTCCAAATCAGTCACACAAGAACTTAAGGATAGGAAACTCTTATAATGAATCTGTGTCTCTCTAGATACATCCGGAAAGATTTGAATAAGTTGTTGAAGAAATTTTCTTTCATGCTTAGAAAAATGCAAACAAAAGATCCAGTCCTTGTCGGAATCCAAAATCAGTGTGCCTGGGAAGGTGGCTTTGTCCATTGAACCAGGTAATAGATCTGTAGACACATTTTCAGAAAGATTATCAGTCTTTGTATCACATCTAATTCCATCGCTTTTTCTCTTTTAATGGCAATTCAGCTGTCCCTTTAAGTAACTTTTAAATATATTATATTCCCATCTATTAGAAACACTAGAAAAATTAATTAAATGAAGGTTTCTCAATTTAAAGCATTTTCTGCGATTTTCTAAGTCTCTGCAAAGAACCACATTGAATTAAGGTATCACAATTTTAATGGACCTTTTGATATATCAGCTTTCAGAGAAGAGAGACATCTTCCTTAACTTTCCCAATAGACTATTCACAAAGGGCCCAATTTTAAAAGCCTAGCACCCGCAAATCCTGGGCCTTGTGCACGCCCAGTGCATTTTCGAAATGACCAGCCACACGCATATCTCCTGGTACGCACAGAATGCCAGGCTGAAAAAAAAAAGGGGCAGGCCGGAGGCAGGGTCTAGGCAAGGCAGGGGCAGATTGGGCGCTGTCCCAGGGAAGTGTGCGCCGGCAGCTGGCTGGCATGTGGAACTTACTCCTGCTCCATGGAGCGGGAAGGTTCAGGGACAAAAGAAATTAGGGTAGATAGGTGGGGTTTAAAGGTCGGGTAGGAGAGGTGAAGAGAGAGGAAGGATAGGGTTAGGGAACTAGGGTAGGCCTACTCGCGTCATTGCGCGTTTTTTTTACAAAAATTCCTCCCCGTGCACGTAAGTGGGGCATCCACGTGCACATCTGCGCACCGATCTAAAATCGGGCATGCATGTGTGCATGGGTAGTGGATTTTATAACATGCACATGTTATAAAATCGGTGAATCCATGTGCGCGTGCTGGGAACCATGCGTTTGCGCATCTTTAAAAATCCACCTTAAAAGAATACATTCTCCAAACCTATTATATCATGCTATAGGTCCAATATGGCTACAATCAGTGCATTTAATCTATCAAAATCTGACAAAAATATTTCAAAAGCAGATTCATTAATCGCCTGTAAAAGTTAAAAGCATCTTGCCATTTGATATAGGTGTCAGCAAGTCAGTCGCGACCACTTCATTTCTCATTTCATGCAAAGAGAAGGGTAAGGATAACTTACCATCTCAGGCTGAACACATAAGGAAGGAGAAAATGGGGCCAAGGCCTCTGAAGTCTCTGAGTTCACTTCTGCCAATTTCACCCAAGACAGGCTGCTCTCCTTCTCATGAGGAGAAACTCTGAAACAGTTAACAACCAAGTATCATCTTGCAAAGTGTGTCTCCAGCCTGGATTAGTTGTACTCCCAGAAATCCACATTCCTACTCTGTCTCTCCACCATTGCCACTGGCATACCTCCATCACAGTCTGGTCGATTTGGGGCAATCACTAACTCAGAAGAACTCTCCATTGTTGACCCACAGCACCCATCAGCATGACAAGTGCTTCCACAACTATCAATAGGCCTTCCTCCAAAACCGGCATTGATAAAATGTCATTATTCCAACAGATTACTAGGAGTTGAAGAATACAAAGGGGCTTCTCCATATTCATCAAAGCGCCCAGTGAGTTGCCTCATGCTCTTTGAGGGTTGCAGAAGATCAGGATTGAAACCAACACCATACCAGAAGAAATAATTGAACAGCTAAGGAGTCCTGGCTTTTTTAATTCATTACCCAGTGACCCCCTTCACGACCAAGAAGATCAATATGAACATCTAACATTCTCAGGGGGAATAAGAAAACTCCGCCCCCCCCCCCCTTTCCTTTGTGCCATCTCAGCAATAGGAATACATTAAACTCTGAGGAGATCAATTGAGACAGGTCTCTGCAGCAGCCACCATCTTGATTCTCCCCTGCATTCTTCTCTTTTAATATCTTTGTATCATCCCTTCCTTCTACCCTCTAAAAGAACAAATGTGTCCCATTCACTTAAATTACATAGTTGAGAGGTAGGATTGTAGAAGGGAACAAGAAACCATAGGGGCAGATTTTCAAAGGGGTACGCGCGTAAGATACGCATGTACACCCCGAAAACCTGCCCCAAGCTCCCCCTGTGCGCGCCGAACCTATGTTGCATAGGTTCGCCGGCACGCGCAAAGCCCCGGGACGCAAGTAAGTCCGGGGGCTTTCCTGGGGGGGGGCATGTCGGGGGACGTGTCGTGGTCGGCACACCATCGGGGGCATTCCAGGGGCAGGGCCACGGGCGTGGTTCCGGCCCGGGGGCGTGGCCGCGGCCTCCAGACCAGCCCCCGGACTGGAACATGGTGCACCGGCAGCCGGCCTGGTGCACACAAGTTACGCCTGCCCAAGGCAGGCGTAACTTTTCCAACAAAGGTAGGGGGGTTTAGATAGGGCTGAGGGGGTGGATTAGGTAGGGGAAGGGAGGGGAAGGTGCGGGGGGGGGGTGGAAGGAAAGTTCCCTCCGAGGCCGCTTCAATTTTGGAGCGGCCTCGGAGGGAATGGAGGCAGGCTGCACGGCTTGGCACGCGCAGGCTGCCAATTTTGCGCAGCCTTGCGTGCACCGACCCCGGATTTTTGTTTGTGCCGGTTGCGCGAACAAAAGTACGCGCGGGCGCAGTTTTTTAAAATCTACCCCATAATGTTTAACATGTTTGATATTATTTTGAATAACATCTTTGAATGACATCCTTGAAACCCAGAGTCATTATGAGCAGGAGGTAGCTATCCTTTTAGGCATTTTACATTAATTACACAGAAATTCATATAGGGGTAGATTTTAAAAGCCCTGCACGTGTAAATCCTGCCAGATTTACACGTGCAGGGCACTCGTAAACCCAGCGTGCCTATTCTGCATAGGCCGCCGGTGTGCGCAAAACCCCGGGATGAGCGTAAGTCCCGGGGCTTGCTAAAATGGGCGATCCGGCGGCATGTCTACGGTCCCGGGGCATGTCCGGGGGCGTGTCTGGGGGCGTGCCTGTGGTCCAGGGCAGTCCGGGGCGTGGCCGAGTGCCCCGACACAGCGGCCTGTGTCAGAGCCTGGCCAGCCGGCGCGCGCGAGTTACGCCTGCCAGCGTGTGCCGGCTGGCCAGCGGCAGGCGTAACTCCATCGAACAAGATAGGGGGGGTGGATTTAGTAGGGCCGGGGGGATGGATTAGATAGGGGAAGGGAGGGAAAGGTGGGGAGGGACAAAAAAAAAATTCCCTCCGAGGCTGCGCGGCTCGGTGCACGCAGGCTGCCGATTTTGCGCAGCCTTGCGCGCATCAACCCCGGATTTTAAAAGATATGCGCATATCTTAAAATCCGGCGTACTTTTGTTCGCAACGGTTGCGCGAACAAAAGTACGCGCGCGCGTATTTTTTTAAAGTCTGCCCCATAATGAATGTTGTCAGAACCATGTGTAAATTTCTGTACCAAAAAAGGAAATATGGCATCATGAAATATTCACACATCTCCTTGTTTTTCATCAAAAGATTAATACACCACAAATCTTGTTTTATGGTTTTTTTGGGGGTGGGCTTTTTTGCTAGTTCTACCTAGGAACTATAAAAGGAGTTCAGCTAAACTTGCACTGATATCTATGTGCTTGTTTCATAGCATTTTCCTATTTTCCTATGTGACCTGACACTGAAGAGGATGCAGTCAACCTGTAAAAAGCTTTGAATGATCTGTCAAGAAAATCAGCCTCTGGGGTGACTGGATGTCAAGGAGCTGGTTTCACACCTCATTCATCAAATGATGAAATGTGGAAATGCTTCCCTGTTTAATAAAAGGAAACCAAGCAGAAAGAGACACTGAAAGAATCATGGTGAGATTTGCCATGAATGCAATAGGTTGATTCCAGCCCACACTGAATATGAAGATATTATTGTTAGCATTACACTAAAGTAAACCAAATCAAATAATATAATGGCAGATAGGGACTAATTTCTTTCCTTTTTTTTTCTTTCCTTTATTTATGCATTTTAACCGATTTTCAAATAAACCATAAGAAAATCTAAATCTTGAACATTATAAATAATGGAAGAATAAAAACTTCTAAAGAGAAAAAGTGAGTCACCAGATTGTACCTACTCATACCCATTCAAGAATCCATCACCAAGGCATTAGCATTTTGGGAGAAATGCCTCTCCTCCATAACTACCCTCCTCACAAACCTCCACTTATCACTCAACACTACAAAAACTGAGCTGCTCATCATCTCAAACCCTCAGAATCCTAGGCTGGCCCTTTCAAGCATCCCCTTGTCCAACTCAACTTCCACTCAGCCTTTTGTACGTACCTTGGTGTCATGATTGACCATCAACTGAATTTCAAAAAGCACATCAGCACTGTTCTAAAAGAAGGTTTATACAAGCTCCACGTTATGAAGAAACTCAAACCCCTACTCTATGCACATGACCTCCGCACAGTCATACAAGCAACCATCTGCTCAAAAATGGACTATTGCAATTCCCTATTTCTGGGCCTTCCATATGCCACTATTAAACTACTTCAAATGCTACAGAATGTGCTAGCTAGAGCCCTCACTAACACCAGCAAATCCGACCATATAACACCTGTCCTCAAAGGACTTCACTGGCTCCCTATACCCTCACGTATCCTCTACAAAACTCTCACCATTATCCACAAAACTTTATACACTCACAATTCCAATTGGCTTGAGGAACCACTGCGTTTCATCCTCCACAACCACCCCACTAGAACAACCTACAAAGCTACCCTCCACACCCCCTCCCTCAAGAATGCTCATCTTACCACCACGAGAGAGCAAGCCCTTTCTGTTGAGGACCCACCCATTGGAATGCCCTCCCCACTGAACTCAGCACTTTGCCCTGCCAGTACAAATTTAGGAAAAAGCTCAAGAACTGGCTCTTTAAACAGGCATTCCCAGCATAGGTCCTCTAGTCCTCCTTTTCGATCTCCCCCCACAATGTTATCATAATTATGTCAATTATTTTATGTTATCTCTATGTTAGCTTATATTCTGTTTCTATTATGTTCCATTTTTAATATTTCTTGTTGCTTGCTCCCATTGAATCACCCTCTCACTATGCCTTTTGCCTTGTTTATCCCCCCTTTTCTGTCACCCCCCCCCCCCTCGTGCGCTGTATTTCTCCTAATTCATTGGAAACCGATATGATGTATTTCTCTTAGTTCATTGTAAACCGATATGATGTACCCACCAATGGCGGTATAGAAAAGTTGTAAACTAAAATAAATAAATTGTGTCAAGTTTATGTAATAGGGAGAATGTGAGATAGCTGACCAACTTTCTTAGGCTGAAGGCATAGACACTCAAACTTCAGCCGTTCTTCTTTACAGATTATGACTTTGTTTAAACAATCAGCATTCAAACTCTAGTTGACTGCCTATCACATCATAGCTTCTACCAGAGAGGATTCAGGCTTAGCATCTCCTGGAGATGTGAGGGCCTCCTGTTCCCAGCTGGTCTCTGCCTCTTATCCTGCTCAGCAAGATCCCACCCACAGAGCTCTCTCCTATGGATTTAAGGTGGAGATGCCTGGTCCTGCACAGGTTAAGGAGGGGTAGTAGGGACATGCCTTTATATACCCTCCCCCTCAACTCAAACCTGTTGATCCCATCCATAGAAGTGACTTCACTCCCCAATAGATAGCTTTTGGTTGTGTTATAAGATAATGCTCCTCCCCTCTCATGAGGATGTCATCAAATTCTACCATTACCACCACCCACTATGCCCTTTGCCCAGTGTCCACTCCGTTAGTCAACTGAGTCCATTTGTTTGAGTTTCACTCCTTCCCCAGCCAGACTCTATTTATTTGGACTTTATTTTGGAGTTTTTGTGGTGGCTTCCAATCTTTTCTCACAAACTATGGCATCTTCACCTGCTGCACTACTTTCTGGCCATTCTGCGGTTGTTTCATCTGGGTACTCTGCAGCACCTCCCTCTGGCCTTTCTGAAGCACCTCTCTTGAGTCTCTCTGCAGCTGTTTCCTCAGGCCAGTCTGTGTTGCTTCCAACAGTCCACTCTATACTGCCTCCTCTGGGTAGTCTGTTTTTCCTCTTTCAGGCCAGGCTGTAAAAGTCCACCATGTGACTCATGACTGGGGCTTTACCCTGTGCTTTCTCTGCAACCGGCTACAGAAAGCCCTTGCCTGATCTTACTTCTGGCTAGCTGGCAGTTAAGAACACACCCCATTCCTTCCAGGCATATGCCCAAACAGTCTAGTGATTCTTGCAGCTACCTCTGATTTCCAGGAGGCTTTGAAGCAGAGTTTGTATTTTTTACTCAGTCATTCATCTGCCTGGACAAGTAATACTGCAGTGGTGCACAAAGTACTGAAAAGTTAAAATTCTGTGGATCAGAAAAGAGCACAGAAAACCTTTTTTTTTTTTTTTTTTTTTTTGCTTAACACAAAGTGTGGTGTTTTGGGACTTGAAAGGAAATTTAGCTGAAAAAGTTTATGTGCAAGTAAGGAAAGAAGCTCCACTTGCTTTAGACAGGGAAACAAAGTGAGTTAGTATTTTGAAAAGAAGGATTTTTTTTAGCTTTTCACAGAGAAAAAAAAAAGAGAGAAACAGTTTGTTCAGACTGTTGTTGAACAGCGTGTGGCTCCTGCAGAAAGTACAGTTGCCAGAATTACTGTATATTTGCATAGGGTGTGGCCCTCCAGCAGCAAGAGAGTACCACTGCACTATTGCTTCTTTGAGGGTGGATATTTGAGTGCCCATCCTGCCAATGTGGTCTTCTAAAACTCCCATCCTTGTCATGGTAGCAGCAGTTTTAGAAAAGTAACATAATTGAGATAACAGCTTTCAATCCTGGTAACCATTTTTTCAGATATCTTCCCCTCTGCCAGAGAAAAGAAAACCTCCTCAGGCATTGGGACCTCACCAGACTGAGCTGAGCCAAGATTGAACTGAATGGTGGTGGGACATTCATTAGGATCAACATGCCTAAGGCCACCTTCTATTTTTTGGGCCAGATGCATGTGTGTTGAATCATCAGCCACCTTCAGCTGGCTAGGACAGGAAAAAGAATCTATCTTTCTTCTAGATGAGAAATGGTTGAGTGAACTTAGCCTACCATCAGGAAGGATAAAAAAGAAAGCACCATGTCTGCAGCCTTTGCTGAGAAATGCACTTGGTTTAGCAACATCTAGAAATGGTAAAATATTTGTTGTATTTATTATATATTACTAATTTGGACATCAGGTTACTTTTTTTATTTATATTCTGCCTTTTGGCACTTCAGAGCAGATTACATTCAGGTACTGTAGGTATTTCCCTCTCCCCAGAGGGTTTACAATCTAACAGGCCGATACAGTACAGTGCACTCCGGCGGAGGGCACTGTTAACCTGCGATTTTACACGCGTTTTCAACGCGCTAGCTTTACCCCTTATTCAATAAGGGGTAATAGCGCGTCGACAACGCGCGTCTAACCCCCCCCCTTCCCGAACCTAATAGCGCCCGCAACATGCAAATGCATGTTGATGGCCCTATTAGGTATTCCCGCGCGATACAGTAAGTAAAATGTGCAGCCAAGCCGCACATTTTATTTTAAGAAATTATCGCCTACCCAAAGGTTGGCGTTAATTTCTGCCGGCACCGGGGAAGTGCACCGAAAAGCAGTAAAAACTTCTTTTATGTGCACTCTCCGACTTAATATCATGGTGATATTAAGTCGGAGGCCTCAAAAGTAAAAAAAAAAAATTTTAAATGGGCCCGTGGCTCACGGGTTGAAAACCGGACGCTCAATTTTGCCGGTGTCCAGTTTCCGAACCCGTGGCTGTCAGCGGGTTTGAGAACCAACGCTGGCAAAATTGAGCGACGGCTGTCAAACACACTGACAGCCGCCGCTCCTGTCCAAAAAGAGGCGCTAGGGACGCGCTAGTGTCCCTAGCGCCTCTTTTTGCCAAGGACCCTAATTTAAATAAATTAATGTACTGTATCGCGCGCCGGGAGACCAGGTGCTGTCCTGCGATTTTTACTGTATCGGCCCGTAAGAGCCTCATTTACAAAGCTTTTCTTAGCATCCAGTCAGATGAATCCAGAGCAAGTGGGTTATATCTCAAAAAAGATATAGTTGCGATGGAGAAGGTACAGAGAAGGGCAACCAAAATGATAAAGGGGATGGAACAGCTTCCCTATGAGGATAGGCTGAAGAGATTAGGGCTGTTCAGCTTGGAGAAGAGACGGCTGAGGGGGGATATGATAGAGGTCTTTAAGATCATGAGAGGTCTTGAACGAGTAGATGTGACTCGGTTATTTACACTTTCGAATAATAGAAGGACTAGGGGGCATTCCATGAAGTTAGCAAGTAGCACATTTAGAACTAATCGGAGAAAATTCTTTTTCACTCAACGCACAATAAAGCTCTGGAATTTGTTGCCAGAGGATGTGATTAGTGCAGTTAGTGTAGCTGGGTTCAAAAAAGGTTTGGATAAGTTCTTGGAGGAGAAGTCCATTAATGGCTATTAATCAATTTTACTTAGGGAATAGCCACTGCTATTCATTGCATCAGTAGCATGGGATCTTCTTAGTGTTTGGGTAATTGCCAGGTTCTTGTGGCCTGGTTTTGGCCTCTGTTGGAAACAGGATGCTGGGCTTGATGGACCCTTGGTCTGACCCAGCATGGCAATTTCTTATGTTCTTATGTTCAGATCCAATGGGAAATTAGTCAGTGTCCCCATCTGTACAGCTTCTAATACCACTGAGCTTTGCTTCCATGGCATCTCAACCCCAGGGGAATCAATCAAGTGATGAATCATTGTTGGTAGCAGGGGGGTCAAAGCACCAAAGCTCAACATTGCACCACACTCCACAAATGACTTCCTCTGCCTCTTCCTGGCATAATGCTTCCCTCTATATGCTGTTCTTGATGTGTCAGATGTTTATCCATTGAGTAAAGGTAAGTCTGTGGCTTCTGCTTATCTTTACACTTTGGAGATAAATGAAAAAAGGAAAAACAAAAACTGTTCCTCAGAGCTGTTTTCACCATGTACTCACAACAGCCATCTTGGCTCCTCACCAGGACTAATTTCATTACTGATACAGTTCCATAAACTCCATTTGATTTTTGGCTTCCTCCTCGCTCTTTTGTAACTAGGGATAATCTGTATTTACCCAGGTTTTCTTGAATTCAATTATTGTTTTTATCTCCAGCAGCTCCACTGTGGGAGGCCATTCCATTCATCTGCTAAGAAGAAATATTTTGTGATGTTTCTCCAGTCTACCCCACCCTTCTCCAGGAAAGAAATTAGGCAGAATAGATGGGTGTAATGATCTCCTTATTTGCCATCATATTCTATGCTTCTGTGAACACATAATTTTTAATTTAATGTTGGCAATAATAGACTAAAATTTACAGTATAATGTAATACTATAACATGTTCTGAACAAGGGACCTATGTGGCCTTGAAAGCCAATGTACAATATTTTTGAATACTTCTCATCTTGGTTCTATAAAAGGTATCAGGATCTGCATAGAAGTTAATTTTCTGAAGTACTAATATGGCCACTAGAACACTATATTATAGCAAATTATAATACTGTGACTGATATTATACAATTGCAGATGAATATATATTTGGTCTACAAATCATAAGTGAATTAATTGAAACATTTTCCATTTATGATGAAGCACTAAAAAATAATGTGTTTTGGTGATATTTTGACTCCCAGCCTTCTGTATATGCTAAATCTGATTTTATACTAACATTACAGAGCAGCTCTCAATGAGTCAAGTTGAAACAAGGAGTTCTCTGGGTGCTGACAGAAGTAGGAATTGGAAAAAAAAGATAAAGACAGGCAATAAGCAGTGCTGGATTTAACATTGTGGCACCCATAGTCAGGATAAGGGGTTAAGGCAGAGGTTCTCCCTTTCAGCTTGAAGGGTGGAGGATTCACCCCCAGTGATTGAAAAGGAAGGATTAGGGTGTTAAATAAGTGCCATGGTGGTGCATTTTTTTAAGTGGCTAACTAGTGCATGGCCCTCAAGTAAGTAAGAGAAGGCTCCCTGTTGGCTTGTACAATAAAGTTTGGTACTTAAAAATTTGGCACTCTAGGCAATGCCTAGGATGCCTATGCTTAAATCCAGGCCTGAAAGTAAAGGGGTTCATTTTCAGATACTCTCTAGCTACCGGATATTCAGTAGTGCAGTCACACTATTGAATATACCAGACTATCTTGAAGTTAGCCAGATAAGTTTATCCAGCTAACTTTAGTACCAGTCTATGTCACGACAAGAGTTAGCCAGATAAGTAATTTGGATAACTATGAATAATGGAGTTAGCTGGATAGCTTATCCAGCTAACTTAACTCCACCCTGGAATGCCCTTATATTATCTGATTTAAATTTAGCTGCATAATGAGTTATCTGGCTTATCAGCCAGATAAGTGGCAGAAATATTCAAAAGTTGGTAAATATTGAATATGAACTCTAAAGTATCATATTGTGCCACAAGCAATGAGAAAGGCAGTGAAAGGAGAAAAATAAAGTACTGTAAAATTGTGGGGGGATGGGGGGAGTGGAAGAGAAAGAGAGGGAACCTTGGGTGGAGGGAAGACCAGATTTACTGGGTGACAGTGACCTAGTCCTAATCTCAGACCATCTTTTAGGTTTTTTTCATTTAGGCTGAAGGAAAGGGAATAAGGTGAGTGGATGGAGGAAAGGGGTGATAGGAGAGGGAAAGAATGGGAAGGGGTGAGAAGGTAATTAAGGAAAGAAAAGAGGGTGAGTGAGGGAGTAGGAGGGGAGGGAAGGAAAGGGAAAGGAGAGTGAGTGAGTGAGAGGGAAGGGCAGGGAAGGGGATGAATTAGTGAGCAGGAAGGGGGAAAGAGATGGGGGTGAGTAAATGAGTGAGAAGGGAGGGAAGGGGGAAATGGGAGTGGGGTGGGTGAAAGGGAAGGTGCATGTGTTCAGAAGAAAGGAGCAGGAGCAGCATTGGCCCACACCCCGAGAGGAACAAGGAGTAGTCCCAATGGCTTTGGGAGCTGAAGGTGGAGTTTGCTGCAGATTGTACATTCCAAAGGGGGAGAAAAATATGTGTGTGTGTGTGTGTGTGTGTGTGTGTGTGTGTGTAAGCATGTGAGACAGTATGAGTATATGTGTGTAAGAATGAACATATGTACACTAGTTTGTGTATAGGAGAGAAACAGGACAAAGTTTGTGGGATCCTCTCTTCCCCCCACTAATCTTTGGCAATTTCCAGGTGACTGGAAATTTTGATTTCCAGGTATGGAGAATGGGGAATTTCCCAGGTATGGAGAATGGGGAATTTCTTTAATACTTAATAATTTTAATTACTGGGTGCTATTTGATGTGCCTGCATTTTTAAAATATTTTATTGATTTTCAGGAACATTTAAAAAATGTTTATATGAGGTGCTAGAGCAGGGGTGGGCAGTTCCGGTCCTCGAGGGCCACAAACCAGTCTGGTTTTCAGGATATCCCTAATGAATATGCATGAGAGAGATTTGCATGCACTCTGCCTCAGTTGTATGCAAATCTATGTCATGCATATTCATTAGGATATCCTAAAACCTCGACAGGTTTGTGGCCCTCAAGGACTGGAATTGCCCACCCCTGTGCTAGAGGATCAGCTCCAAGATGGCCACTTTTTTGGCTTCCATTGATTAAATCCGTCCATATTTTTCCTTTCTTTCACTGCACTTTTCGGGTGGTGGCTGTTGATCTCCATATTGTATTTACTAACTTGGGTTCTCAATGCTGCAATCATTTTTCTGCAGATCGGTGCACTCTAGGCTATGCGGGCCTGTGACTGCTGAAGACGGGGCTATCTGGCTGTGGATGCATTCGCCAAGACATGGGCGCAGGGCTGAGCAGTGTGGTGTTGAGCGGTAGCAGCATCCTTATTGTGCTGGGTGAAGTGAAGTATTGTAAGGGAAGTGGCTGCTGCTATGTGCTGCTGTGGATCGCGACTTTGACCCCAAGTAGAGTGGTGGACCTATGCAGGCTCAGATTGGAATCTTAGATAAAGACAGGACTGCTGTGTGTTCAGTGGGTGTGCAGTGTAAGGAGGCCTCCTGTGTAGCTGGAAGATTACATGGCAACATTGTGGGCCTGCAGTGTGAGCTTACAGCAGAAATGCATACGATCCCAAAATTCTACACTTACTACCTCTACAGGAAGAGATTTTACATGTTGGGGTTTTTTTTATGAGAAGTGTCTGTTTGTTTTGTTTGTTCTCTTGTGGCTGTATCTTGATTGAATGTGGGGTTTTTTTATTGCTGTTTTGTTGCCTTCATTTGAGTTTTCCTGGTTCTCGCTGAATGTAAAGAGACTTAATTCACTAATCAAAGGGGGCTTGTTTCTTCAGGAAAATTTCACCATGAGGTTCTGATTTAATTTTTTTACTAGAGACACATTATAAACAAGATGGAGAGTTTACAATTAAAAATAAATATATTGTTTCTTTTCAATTTGCTTCAGCTAAAGTGAAAAAGGGAGGGGGAGGAATTTTCCATTTGTAGTACATAAGGTTCGAAAAGATCCTCGGGGTTATTATATTTTTGTTAAGGGCAAGGTGGCTGGGTGAGTGGGTGTGTTATTACTCTGGTCTCGGTTTTCCAAATGTCAAACAAATCGGTTTTATTACTACATGTTTTTCTGATCTCTTGTCCTTTTCTGAGGCAGGGTATTTGGGGGCAGGGATTAATTGCAATATGAAAAAACTGACCTAGTTTCAAAAGCTTTGAGATGTAATGCCTTAGGGGCGGATTTTCAGAGCCCTGCTCGCGTAAATCCGCCCAAAACCGGGCGGATTTACGCGAGCAGGGCCCTGCGCGCCGGGAAGCCTATTTTACATAGGCCTCCCGGCGCGCGCAGAGCCCCGGGACTCGCGTAAGTCCCGGGGTTCTCCGAGGGGGGCGTGTCGGGGGCGGGCCCGGTCGTCGCGGCGTTTCGGGGGCGTGTCGGCAGCGTTTTGGGGGCGGGTACGGGGGCATGGCTACGGCCCGGGCGGTCCGGGGGGCGTGGCCGCGTCCTCCGTACCCGCCCCCAGGTCGCGGCCCGGCGCGCAGGAGGCCCGCTGGCGCGCGGGGATTTACGCCTCCCTCTGGGAGGCGTAAATCCCCCGACAAAGGTAAGGGGGGGGGTTTAGACAGGGCCGGGCGGGTGGGTTAGGTAGGGGAAGGAAGAGGAAGGTGAGGGGAGGGCAAAGGAAAGTTCCCTCCGAGGCCGCTCCGATTTCGGAGCGGCCTTGGAGGGAACGGGGGTAGGCTGTGCGGCTCGGCGCGCGCCGGCTATACAAAATCCATAGCCTTGCGCGCGCCGATCCAGGTTTTTAGCAGATACGCGCAGCTCCGCGCGTATCTACTAAAATCCAGCGTACTTTTGTTTGCGCCTGGAGCGCAAACAAAAGTAGGCTATTTGCGCGCCTTTTAAAATCCGCCCCTTATTGTGCAAGCAATTGCTGCATGAGAGTGGGCTTGTAAATCCATGGAGTTATTTGTAACCGAATGGAAAAGATTTTACTTTCTATTCTCCCTCACATAATTCCACTTCAAGAATAGTCTTTTTTTTTTTTTTATACATTAATGCTACTTTTGAGATTGGCTTTATTGAATGATCTGATCATGCTCCAGTTATGTTAAAATGTTCATTAGATACCTGTGATCAAGGTTCTAGAGATTGGAAATTAGATGATTGCTTGTTAAAGAATGAGAGAGAATGTTTGGCAGTATCTTAGGCTATAGAGGAAATTTTTGATTGCAATGATACTGGTGAGGAATTGAGTAATATATTATGGGATGCAGCTAAAGCTATTTGGAGAGGGGAATTGATAGCTTTTAAGTGCTGTTAGGCATCACGCTTTTAGGGACAGGGAAGAAATGGCAAGAGCTGATATATTCAAGGTCAACCGATTAAGGATGAGGTATAGCTCCAAGCATCTATAGAGAGTTGTATTGCAGAAGAGGGCAGTCTTAAATTCTATTGGCATTCAAAAGGTGAATAGCATTTTTAGATGGATTTAGAATGTATTCCATGATAAAGGGAACAAGTGGATAAATTGTTAGCTCACAAGTTGAATGCTTCTATTACTTCCAGTTTGGTGAAAGGTATTAGAACTGTATCTGGTAAGGTATTTAGTGATGCTAGGCAAAACTGTATGGCATTTTGGGCTTCAAATTTGGTTGCTACTAAAGATGAGGTTAGAGTGATTCTGGCTGCCATGATGTGGTTCAATCAACGCGTAGAATCAATAGCTGAACAGAAAAATCATTTTTTAAATGCTATAAATAATATAATAAAATATACCTTATGGAGAGAAAGTGACAAACTGTCATGCAAGACACCAGTACAGAGCTCTCTCTCAGTTGATTTTACTGATAAGGAGGCATTATAAATGGTTTACACTTCATACATCTCCAATCTCTAAACCAATAACTGGGTTATACAATTGTCAAAATATTTCTCTGACTGGTTGTTTAACTTAATTAATCTAAGTGACTGATGTAAATTTGCTCTCACTCAGTATGCAAAATTTATCAATAGACTTGCGACTAAACTAAAGTGTCAGCATTGCCTGTAATACTGTGGCCTAGTAACTTTCTAGCTTATGCAACATTTTTATCTAGAGGTTTCTCTTCTGTGGCATCTGTCTGTTTAGCAAAATCAAAGCACAAAACTTAAGAATAAGCATTATAGAATACTTATGAGTAATTATAAAGCTACTTATGATCAAAAATCAAAAATTTAGGTGAATAAGAATAATGACTCTGTGACATGCCAAAAAGTGTTTCATTATCTTTTCACTACTCTCCATTATAATTTATGACTGTAATAGGGCCTTTGCACCCACATCAATCTTCCCTTTTCATTACTTTGTGACAATATACCATAATAAGCTCCAGTCATGGTCTCCTCCCATGGCTTGGTTAGGTCCCGACCGTGCCTAACCTATGGAGCTTTAGGTAGACTGCGGTGCTTACTTATCATAGGAAAGGAGACAGTAGGGCAGGGATGGCAAACTCCAGTCCTCAAATGCTGCAAACAGGCCAGGTTTTCAGGATATCCACAATGAGCAAGCATGAGAAAGATTTGCATCCAGTGGAGGCAGTGCATGCAGATCTTTCTTATGCATATTCATTGTGGATATCCTGAAAACCTGGCCTGTTTGAGGCCCTCTAGGACTGGAGTTCACCATCCTTACAGTAGGGTATTAATTTTAAGGCCAGGCTTATTGATGATATACCAATTCACTTTAGTGGGAAGTGGGGAGGGCAGAACAAATCAGGTAACTGCAGAGGAATGTCCAGACATGGCAGAGGAATGCACACTGTTATAATTTGACTGGAATTGTGGGCCCTTGGTCGCAATAAGAGATGACTCCTCCCACAGGGTGGAGCTCTGTGGGGACTTGTTGTGATAGGCTGGCTCTCAGTAGAGACAGACACAGAGAATATAGAAAGTCTTTATTATACTGCAAGTGATGAGTGGAACCCAAGGAGCGGGTGAAGAACCTCAGCCCAGAGGAGGAGGATCTTAGATGATGTATTCCGTCTGTACTCTGTAGCATGGGTATTGCGGAGATTCTCACCAGGTTTTAGGAAGGATCCAGTAGTGGTCTGCAGAACGGGGTATGCCGTGAATCCCTCACAGATGGTAGGCCAGAGAAAGAGGCAAATCCGGTAGAGGTCCACAAAGCGGGGTATGCCGTGAATCCACACTGTAGATGGAAGGCCTGAGAGAGCTGGATCCGGTAGTGGTCCACAGAGCAGGGCACACCGTGAATCCACACTGTAGATGGTGAGAAAGAACAGGGACAGGCTGGAGAGTAGGAATACTCACTCTGAAACTGAAGGCAGTAGTAGAGAGGAATCTCCGTGGAGTGGAGGTCTGGGACGAGACAAGGCCCCCAAGGAGCGGGTATCTTTAGGTATCCTAGCTGGAAGCAAGTCGACCCTGAAGGGTAGATATGGAGCAAGGCAAGACCCCGAGGAGTGGGTACCTAAGTTGTCCGAAGCAGGAACACAGCGCAGTGAGCGTGTGTAATCGAGGCGAAATCAGCAGGAAGGGAATCCTTGCTAACTCGTAGAAGGGTTAGCGAAGGGAGTTAAAATACATGTAGGTAGTGATGTCATGTGGAGGGGACACCCCCGAGGTTCCCACCATGATGCAAGTAAAAGGAGGTCAAGCATGTGTGCACGTGCCCTAGGTGATCCCAGGAGAAAAATGGCGAACGCAATCACCCATGCCGGTCCGGGGACGTCAGAGAGGTCGGTGTGCAGAAGCGGAGGCAGCCATCTTACCCAATAGAGCAGAGTTAGGCAGAAGAGAGGTGAGCAACAGAGGGTGCAGCCGTCTACGACCGACAGGCGCAACACACACACACATTGCAATCAGGTATAAACAAACAAAAATTAAAGAACTTAAAATTGTAAAAATAAATGAAATAAAACAATTCTATGAGTTAGCTGTTCTAACATTTCTTAACTAAACATTCCAGTCTATAAATAACCCTTTGTCCAGGGTTCAGGTGCCCCCTAAGGACCATAAAAGTATTTATTTGCTTAAGGCTGTTGAGCGGTGTTTGGGTGGATCCTTGGGTACTGTGCCAGAAGACCACGCCCATGGGGAGGAGCACCATGAGGAGCCACAGTACTAGGCTAGACTCAGAATGCACAAACTCAGTTAGTTCTTTATTATACAGCTTGAAGAGTACCACCAGAGGAGGCAGTAGTGAGGCAGTCTGGTAGTTGCAGTCTCAGGGACCTCGGCAGAGGGTGCCCTTCTCACCCCATTAGTCTTGAGAGGTTCTGAAGCAAGTTTCCCAGTAAGGAAGTACTGTGGATGAGATAGACTGAGAGTTAGAGTACTCACTAGGCGTTTGCTGTAGATATGCGATTCCACCAGGTTGTAGAAGGAAGTGCAGGCACAGAGGCAAGGAGAGCAGGCCCTCGAGGAGCGAGTACCTGTTCCCTGTAAGGCACCTGAAATAAAGCAGAGGGCCCCCGAGAAGCAGGTACCCAGGTTAGCAGTTACCCCGAAGGGCAGAGAGAGAGCTTCCAGCGGCAGCACGGAAGTGGTAGAGTAACATAGACAAAAACGGATTTGAGTCCTTGCTAACTCAACGAGCTAGAAAATTAGAATAGGTTATATACCCAGATGGCGTGATGTCGGCAAGGGGGAATGCCCCCAAGGTTCGCGTCAAGATTATAATAAAGACGTGGGTGGCGCGCGCACCCCAGTAGGTACCTGGGAGGAGAATGGCGAGAGGCTGCGCCATAGCCATTCCAGGGATGCCGGAGAGATAGGCTTGTAGACGCTGCGGTAGCCATTTTTCCTAGGTAAGCAGGAGGAGCCATGAATAAGGTGAAGCAAATGGGGTGAATCCATCTAGCACCGACGGACACAACAGTACCCCCTTTCAAAGGACGTCCATGCTGTTTGCTACCAGGTTTTGGTTTCTGAGGATGCAGTCTATAGAAGTCTTGTAGCATCTCTTTATCCAGTATATTAGCCAATGGAATCCAAGAATTTTCTTCAGCTCCATAGCCTTCCCAAGATAGGAGATATTCCCATACTCTGCCTCTTCTTCTCACATCGAGAATAGAGTCTACTTTGTATTCGATGTCTTCTTCTGCATTTATAGGTGTAGCTTCTGGTGTCTTGTTGGAGAACTCACTAAGGATCAATGGCTTCAATAGTGAGACGTGGAATGCATTGTGGATCTTCAATATAGATGGTAGCTTCAGACTATAGGTGAGATTGCCTAGTCGTCAGAGAATAGGAAATGGTCCAACAAAGCGAGGAGTGAAGCGAGCTGAAGGTAGTTTAAGTCGCAAGTGCTTAGTGGATAGCTAGATGTTGTCACCAAGCTGGAACTCTGGAGTCTTGCAGTGGTGAGTATCGTATCCATTTTTAGCTTGAAGTCCTGCTTTAAGGAGCATCCCCTTTGTCTGAGTCCAAAGTTGTTGAATATCTTTGGCAGTAGATTGAGCTGCCGGGGACGACACTGGTAATGAAAGTGGCAGTGGTAGTCATCCGTAAACCACTTCGATTGGTGTTGATCCAGTGGATGTTGCTGGATGAGAATTGATGGCGAATTCAGCCCAGGGAAACCACTCCAATTATTCTGGCGAGTGTTCACGTGTCCTCTCCACATGACATCACTACCTACGTGTATTTTGCAACGTTGGCACCTTTCTTCGTCATAGCTGTAAGCGGAACTGTTCATTCTCTCTGTTTGCCTGTTAGATTATGGATGGTATGCTGAGGTGAAGTCGAGAGAAATATCAAACTTCTTGCATAGTGCCTTCCAGACCTTAGTTGTGAACTGGGCTCCTCAATCGGACACTATGTGCTTAGGCATGCCGTGGAGGTGGAAGATGTGTGTGATGAAGAGTTTGGCGAGCTCCATGGCGGTGGGTAAGCCAGGGAGAGCCACAAATTGAGCCATCTTTGAGAACCAATCTACAACTACCCAAATCCTGTTGTTTCCTCCTGAAAGTGGTAAGTCTACCATGAAGTCTGTGGCGATGTGTGTCCACGGTTCGTCTGGTACTGGCAAGGGTTGGTGCAAACCCCAAGGACGACCGGGTGGCGTCTTCTGTCTGGCACAATTTGCACAGGAAGCAACGTAGGAGAATGTGTCTTCCTTCATGGTGGGCCACCAATAAAAGTTTTGTAGCTTAGACAGAGTTCTGTGTTGGCCAGGGTGTCCAGCCAGTTTAGACAGTTTTATATACCGTTGTATAGACAACGTCCATCTCTACGGGTCACACTTTCAATGTTAAGACAGAAAACAGAAATACAATTTCTTATAATTATAAATATAACAATAAATTTAAAACTATAAAAGAGTATAACTAAAAATATGAGACTAAAAACTTACTACAAGGCTAAGAAAACAAAGAACATACCATATAAATTAAGTAAAATCGGAATAAACAGATAAAACAGAGTTAAGATCCAGCTCAAAAGCTAAAAAAAATGCCTTCAGATACCATTTTTCTTTATTGCTCATCTATGATTGCTTGTCGGAATAACCATGTTTTTAATTCTTTCCTAAATTGCTTCTTGTCCTGCTGAACCAAGCAGTCCTCCAGAGACTGTACCAGTATACCCCTTAGATTCCTTTCCTCCTTCCACCAATTTTTTTTCTGCTGTTCATCTTAGAAACATGTTGTTTACTATTTTTCTTTCTATCAAAGGATAATCTAAAAGCAAAATACTGCTATTAAATTTAGGTGCTGAGAATTTCGATAGCATTGGCCACTGTGCATTACCATTTGGAAGCAAGATCTCATGCCATATCCTGCCCTTGTGCAAAGCAACGATATAATCAACTTCTTTAAACTTAGTTCTCCCTAGCTTTATGTCCAAACAGTTTATATGTTCAGTTTGATTGTTTTCTCTATCAGTAAAGATTGACAAAGATTTTCATTTTTTTATTATTTTAATTTTATTTCAGATTTCTTCTATACTGCATCTAGTGAGACATCCATTAGATGTGGTTTACAATATAACACACATAATAAACATCTACAGAGCAGATGCAATATAGACGATGATAGTGCAAGATTCCCCATCCTGGCCTGAGAGGCAGCTTCCATGCTTCTGTAGTAGGGATGTGCTTTCATTTATAACAAATGCATTTTTCATAAACAAAACATATAGTTTTGGTTCATTCTGAATGGAATGAACTGAAAATAGACAATACCTGAAAATGTCCACAAATGTTCAGATATTTTCAGTTTGTTAAGAACAAAAAATTAAAAGGAGCCTCCTCGGTCTCCCTCTCCTTACCACTGCCTTTGGTCCCAGAGCCTCCCCAGGCCCCTGGACCCCCCCCCCCCCCCCCCTGTCCCCACCAATAACCTGAGGCTAGTGCCATGGCCTCCTTGGGCTGAGCTGAGACAAGCCCAGCCAAGGCCTCCCTGAGCCCCTCATCTTTCCTTTTGAAATGGTGCCTATTGGTCCTACGTCTGGTGCCATTTTGTGGTACAGCCATACAAGCATGCAGCCGCCTAACAAAACAGAACTGGCTGGCCCTAAGAGTGGTGCCACTCTGTTTCCTGTTAAACATTGGTGCTGGTCTCAGGGCTGGCCAGTACCATTTTTAAAGGGAAGCCAGTGGGGCAGGGGTGACTGGGAATCACTGCCTTTGGTCCCAGAGCCTCCCCAGGCCCCTGGGCTCCCCCCCTGTCCCCACCAATAACCTGAGGCCAGTGCCATTGCAGAAGGGGTGATTGGATGCTAGGGAGCCTCCAGTCCTGGCTTATTATTTGGGAGGGATAGAGGGGGCATGGTGAAGCTCCAGCTGGACTTGGTTCAGCCCAACTCTAGCCCTGGCCCGGGCTCAGAGTCGGGAAGAGAGGAGGGGCCTAAGGAAGCCTCAGGAGCTGAAGCAGCACCTACAATTTGATTCATTTTTTTGTTTTGGATGTTTTTCAATTTAATGCTTATTTCTGTTCAGCAAACGAACCAAACTGAAATAAAAATTAAACAAACAGAAATCTAACAGCTTTCTCCAAAACAAAAAATATCAAACCACAATGAAAATTCCCCCCACAGACTGTTAGTTTTGTGGATCCAATGGCAGAATAACAGCCTTATCTGAGCTCAGGGCCCAATCCAAGCTGGGGGTGGGTGGCAGCAGACCAGACAGCTCCAGGAACAGTCCAAATCGGGAGGCAGGCGGCAGACAGGGTAATCCAAAAGGCAGTCCAAACTCAAGTCCAAAAGGCAGGCAGCAGACAAGGTAATCTAAAAGGCAGTACAGATCCAAGGGCCGGCAGCAGGCAGGGCAAACCAGAAGCAATCCAATCCAAAGGGCAGGCGGCAGGCAAGGCAGTCTAGAGGCAGTCCGAGTCCAAATCCAAAAGGTACCAGCACAAGCAAGCCCGGAGCTGAGGCAAGGGCTTGTGCTGGGCTGTTAGGCTAAATAGCGAATTTTCCCGTGCTAGGCGCGGGGGATGTCAGGAGAGGCGCCAACGTGAGGGCAGGAGCGCGGCCGCATCGATTCGCGTGCCGTGCCACGGCACATGGCTGCATTGGAGAAGGTCCCGATCGCGCCAGCAGTCTCAGGTACAGGTCCGGGTTCTGACACAGACTACCAACCAGAATGCTATTTCATGGCAAAATTGAATGGTGATTTTAGTATTATTTATTTATTTATAAATATTTGATATTCTGACATTTTACCAAAATAGCATCAAGGGTGTATTTCAATCAAATTTAAATTAAACTTACAAGCACAGTAGCAATAACATCAATTACAGAATCATTTGCAATCATAATTGAATCAAGTATATAGTAGTCATAGTAGTGTTACAAATGTCTTTCTTCTTCCCTACTAAGCAATCTATGGAAAGCTTTTTTCCAGAGGGTGAGGAAACATGGCTTGAGATGAAGGGGTATTGCAGAGATGCCAAGGGTGGTCCATCCCAATGAGTGATATTTATCACTGCAATGAGCGAGTCTGTAGGTCAGAGAGTGATATTTTTCAGGTGGTATGACTGTAGTTGAAATCTAAGATATCTAGGACTCTCAGTAGACTGCTCCCTGTACCATGGGAGGCAGATGGCATTTTCCCTGTTATGGAACAGTGAACATAGTCAGACTCTGCTATGCTCAGTAATTTGGGGAATATATCACTGGCTTCCCTTCCAGCTCCTAATGTCCTGATGTTTTGGTTTCCTTTCTCTGCTTATGTGTGGCTCTGGCTGCTGCTGTGGTTTCCCCTTTCTGTATATGCACTAGGGATGTGAATCGTTTTTCTAACGAATTGAAATATCGTACGATGTTTCTAAATTTGTTAGAAATCGGTTAAAAGAAAGAAACGATCAATTTTACCCCCGATTTTTCGTAAAAATCGTTTTTCAGGTTAGTGCGCGCTAACTCATGTTAGCGCGCACTAACAAAAAATGTTTATTTTTGTTACTTTTTGCTATTTTTGTTAGTGCGCGCTAACATGAGTTAGCACACACCAATGGGGAGTTAGTACGCACTAACCCGAAAAATGATTTTTTCACTAAAAAAAAAAATGGGGAAACGCGGGAAAAGATTTTTGCCCGCAGCCAGACGATGCCGAAAGCGGGAACAATCGGCTACCCGATTCACATCCCTAATATGCACTGCCAACAGGTGGTTCCCGACCAGGGCCAGTGCAAGGGTATTAGGTATATTAGGTGAATCTTACAGACTTGCACCCTCCCCTGCATGGCTCTCTCCACACACAGTTAACAATTATGCAGTACAGTCTTGTGAGGTACAATATCACTTAAAATATATTGAGAATAAGATAAAGATGCAGTTCAAAGGTCTCAGGAAGTAACTGCCTATATGCAAAGCTTTTGATACTATTTCCTATGCACGGGTCTAAGACCTTTTAACTATAATCACATCAAGAAATTCTATGTAGATATGCTAGGTAACATGCAGATATCAAGCACTGTGATGAGTGTGCCTCAGGAAGCAGGAATTTAGAAAAAAAAAAGAACAGGAAGTAATACCATAGAAGGACAAGGAGGGAATATTGGTATGAGAAAGATAAGAACTGTATAAAGCTGTGCTCTACAGGGAAGCATCTGGCTGGCATCTTTTTTTGTCTGCTTCTTGTACTTGTACTCGTTGTACTTCATTTGCTTTTAAACAAGGCTTCTGTAGTTTTTCCTTTTACTCCTCTCGATAATAAAAGTTCTTTACTTGTAAGAAGACTGCCTAAGTTGTTATTTAAGAAAAAACCGGATTAACATTCTGGTAGCAGAGGATGGTTGAGAGGAGAAAGGAAACAAGCAGTGTTAATGGCCATTAAACTGTCTCTAAAAATACGTGGGTTAATGAGTGCACATTTTGAGTAAAATTAGTGGCATCGAGTGGGGTACTTGTGCCACAGGATGGCGTAGCAGTATCGAGTGAAGTTACTTGTGCTGCAGGGCTATGACTGTATCGAGTGAAGTTATTTGTGCAGCATAGGGACGTAGAGTGAAGACGTGAGTAACAAGTATTGGGGAACTTAGTATCGAGTGAAGTTACTTGTGCTATGAGGGGGAACGTCATATTGAGTGGGCTACTTGTGCGGCATGGGGACATTAAATGAGAGAGAACTTCTTTCAACGATCGATCATGAGTATATCTGTTTTGATATTTACTTTGCTTTGATATTTACTTTTGTTTTATCTTGCCTCTAGATCTCTCTTTCCTGCTTTCCTGTAATGATTTTCTAAGACTACCTTCTCATAAGGGTAGCAAATCCTTTCTAAAACCTGGCGTTAAGGCGGAAAGAATTGCCTAGCATAAAGACCGTCCTGGAGATGGAACATAACTTGTAATGATCTGTGGTAATAAATATGAGCTCTGCTACTACTTTGAGTAAAGTGATAGATGAAAATCCTCTTTTGCGTAAGGAAATAAGATATCACAGGAAATGGGTGAAATGGGCATCAGGAGATTCCACTTTATACTGGCCAGAGAGTGGCTCTCTTGATGTCTCTGCACTAAAAGGATTGTTTCAAGCGATAGGAAAAAAGAAAGGTAATTGTCCAAAGAAGTTAGAACAATACTTGCAATTCTTCTATTTCTGGTCAAATACTACGTGTTTGCATTATCCATCACCTAATACAGTGTCTTAAATCTCTCCCCTTCCTTATAAGCAGTCACAAGGTTTATTTCCATTTCAAGAGGGTGCTTGTGTTGTAGGTTACTCTTCCCTTCCACCTCGCCAGACTGTGCAGGCATATTCAAAGCAGAATCCACCCATCACGCAGAAGGGTTCACAGGAAGAATTCCCTAAACTTTATCCAAATTTAAGTAATGCACAATTAGATGAATCTGCAGCAGGGCGAATCCGTATTAAGGGCCAAATAGACACAGACCTGATTTGCACTGCAACTAGTTTAAATGAAAGTGCTTCAAAAACACAAAGTAGAAACTGAAGAAGCAGGTTAATTAATCAAACCTCTGAGGAATGTGCCTCTGTGGGAAGAGTAAGATCAATTACAGATAGACAAAATTTGGAGCGTTCACCTCAGGAAATAGATGACCGTATTAGTGATCTTCAGAAAATGATAACTCCCACAGTACTGCAGCAGCAACAGGAAAGGATAGAGGGCAGAGTTACATGATCATAATTTCAAAAGAGGAGAGGCAGTGGTAAAAATGCAGAATCTATTTCTCTTTATCCAGTACAGTGGACACCTAAGGAGGCTAAGCATGAGGGATCATATTTGTTTGTAGATCCTTGGTTGATAATTTAGCAGGGAGGACAGAAGGAATGATCCCATATCCCCAGGAGGGTTCTTTTGAGCACACTCATATGAATACTGCTCTACAATATATTATTAGTGAAATGGGGAACTTTTGGCCAGCTTGGGGGGGCCTCCTGACCCCCCCCCCAAGCTGGCCAAAAGTGCCTTTTGGGCCCAACGAGGGGTCCGGGAGCGGACCCGAGGGGAATCACGTGACGCCGCGTCACTCCGACGTGACGCCGACCTCACGTGCTCCTTGCAAAGGAGTTCAGAAATGGCGTCCTGACCCCGCTGGACCAGCAGGGAGTTTTGGTAAGTCTTGGGGGGGGGGGAGGGGATTAAGGCGGGTGAGGGGTTTAAATTTTTATTTGCACATATGGACATAGACTCAACTTATGGAATTCTCCATATGTCCATATTGACCGCAAATGACCCCCCCTTTCGACTTATGGACTTATGAACTTAAACTTTTGGTCTGCACATCCCTAGTACCTATGCCTTTATGGACATGCATTCCATATTAGAAAAATTGCCACCTATTCACAAAGGAGGAAATCCCTGGATCCGGGAGTTTGAAAGGCTGACACAGGGATTTTGCTTAGACATAGGGGACGTGAAAGCTATTTTAGGGAAACTCCCCGGTGTAAATTTAGATAAAATCTTTCAAACAGCAGGGTTTCCATATATTACTTGTATTAATTCCCAACATGATGGAAATTATTTCAATCCAATTCGCCCCATCTTTGAGGAGCGCTGAGAGATCTTTTCCCTACTCAAAAAGATTTTGCTCCCTTAGCCTCAAGCAGCTGGGACCCAGCTAAAGAGAAAATTGAAGATTATTTAGCTATGTTTATTTCATTTATTTATTTATTTTATCAAATTTTCTATACCGTTGTTCAGACATGCCATCACAACGGATGCATGGTTAAGAGAGACAGACACCAAATTTACTGAAGTTAATCAGTTGCCATGATTTTACCAAATTTTGAAGACTACCTTCCCTGCCACAGTACAGAAAAGTTTGGAAGGTATAGTAGGTTTAGAAGTTGAGTCCTGGTCAAAAATGATGATGAATATTTTGCACTTCTGCCATAAATATGTGCAGGAACAGCAGAAGCCTGAAAATTATCTTAGAAAATTAAAGTCCAAATTTTATGTCATGCAGGTGAATGAACAAAAAACTGAGGGACAGACAAAAGGGACAGACAACAATATAGAAAGGACAAAAATTGGCATGGAATTAGATTCCCAAGAAGATGATTTCTGGTATCCCCCACACCACTTGCTATGTAATTTGAACATGAGAGGAAGGACTTCTTTTAGAGGATGTTTAGGGGTCGAGGTCAAGGAAGTTTCGATAGCCCTAATTGAAGGGTAGGAGTCCAGTGCTAGATCTGTGAGAAATTTGGACATTTTAAGGATGAGTGCAGGGCCGTAGGTAGAGTGGAAACAAGATTGTGAGACTGTGATCAGCAGTATTTACAGTTTCAGCAATGACTGAGTAGCAGCTTCAATCTGTGAACCAGTGCTTAACTTAAATGTAGCAAAGGGAAACAATGCCATTTCTAGTGGATTCAGGAGCTTCACGCTCTGTCATTGTACATTTACCCAAATGAGCATTGCTATCTGGAATCAAAACTTCTGCTTCTGGCTTTTCAGGAATTCCTCAAGAAAAATGGGTTACATGTCCACTCTCAATACATTACACACAGGCCAATACAGTACAGTGCGCTCCGACGGAGCGCACTGTTAGCCGGCATTTGTACGCGGCATTTGTATGCTCGTTTTCAAGGTTTGGACTGTATTACATACAGGAGCTGCCTTCCTCCCGCAGACCTCAGGCCTGGTCTGGTTATCCCCACCTGGATCCCAGTGTCTGGTTACGTCCTCTGAGCCCCACCTGCCCCACAGGATCCCGCCCATAGAGCACACATTCCTTAAGGCATTTAAGGTGGACCAGTCTCACAATCTTGTTTCCACTCTACCTACGGCCCTGCACTCATCCTTAAAATGTCCAAATTTCTCACAGATCTAGCACTGGACTCCTACCCTTCAATTAGGGCTATCGAAACTTCCTTGACCTCGACCCCTAAACATAACTCATCCTCTAAAAGAAGTCCTTCCTCTAGCCTGGTCCTGCACAGGAAAATGGGGGAACACTAGGGCACTGCCTCACACAGCCCAATGAGGACCTGTTCATGTACTGTTACCACATCTTCAGCCATGCAGATCAACAACTCCTGCATCAGCATCATATAAGTCAATGCCAGGAATAGAAGTAGATAATAGAGACATGGAATGGAAGTAGATGATGTCTAACCAGAAAGAGAAGCAAACAACAACTGACCTGGAATGAAAGTAAATGATGGTGACAGTAGAAAGTCAAGCATAGACTAGGCTGAGAAGAAGATGAATGCCCAGAGGCAAGGAGTGTGGGCATAATAATCCCCCCTCCTCTGCCTATTGCCCATTCATAATCACATCAGAGCATTTCTATTTTGCTATTGGCCTACCCACACCCTACAAACAACAATACCCACACCCTACAAACAACCATATTGCTATAAATAACTTGGCCAATTATTTTAACTTAACTCCCTTCTTCTGAAGATATATTCAGACTGAACAAAAACTGTAAGTAACGGCATCTCACTCCTCAATTCAATGAATAAGATCACCTTCTCTATTGCCAGCAGCACCCAGTGTTGATATTTCTTGCTGCAACCCCCGTGACTGCATTACCAGGCAAAATATGCAAGGGACAGAACCACAAACAAGAATGTCCTACTGAATTTAGAAGCAATAAACTGCTAACATATACTTCAATGGTTATCAGATCCTACACATGAGACCTGGAATTGCTCAGACTGTTTAATAATGAAATTATGCCAACATATATTTTCTATTAATTGCCCTCAATTTATTGTCTATCTAATATTGTTTTCCATATTTACAGTTTACTGAACAAAAGGGGGTGGAAGTAATTAAATTGTTGGAAGATAGATGGGTTAATATGTAAACCGCACAAGTATTATTCTAGAACCTTCTCATTTCTCATAATTGATCTCACTGTCCACCTTAAAGAATATCCTTCTTATTCTTACTTTACAAGTATATGCTACCAACTCCTTAGTTATTTCATTGGTTAGAATTCTTAGAATTCATCTGTTACCTGTATTATTTCAAAAATCACTAATTAAGAAAAATCTCTTTTAGAAGATATCATTCACCAGTGAAAATAAAAGCATATAGACATGACAGTGCTATACTAACAAAGAAAGAAAGTTTTTCCTAAGATTAACATCTCTTGCTAGTTCATTTAATTATAACTCTAGAAGACACATAGAAAGATCTTCATTCTTTGAGTTCTCTTCCATCAGATATTGTGGCTGACCTTTTCGTCAGCCACCAGATAGCATTATGTCGCTACACATTAGAAATTATAACAGTTTAGTATTGAGATCACAATGCTGACAACCCCTCCTCTGAGGCTGGTTGTAAATAATTGGTTGTCTCAGGTTACTTAATGGGACTAGAAAAGGAGCACATGTGATATTTTTTGTTAGAGATTTGGAAGCGTGTGTAATTATTAGAAATGTGAATCATGTGCCCGATCGTCTTAACGATCGGGTTCGGCTAGAGGGGGGAAAAAATCTGATCGTGGGTGATGTGGGTGATGTGAATCGGAATTGGTTCCGATTCACATCGTTATTTTTTTTTTAAGTGAAGCCCGACCCTTTAAAATTAACCCCTTACCTTCCCCCACCCTCCCGAACCCCCCCCCCCCAAAGCTTTTTACGAGTACCTGGTGGTCCAGTGGGGGTGCGGGGACCGATCTCCCGCTCTCGGTCCATCGGCGCCATTTTGGCTGCCACTCAAAAATGGCACCGATGGCCCAATAAAAAAAAAAACTCACTCGACCCTTTAAAAACGACCCCTTAGCTTCCCCCACCCTCCCGAGCCCTCCCAAAACATTTTAAAATTACCTGGTGGTCTAGTGCTGGTCCCGGGAGCAATCTCCCGTTCTTGGGCCGTCGGCTGCCACTCATAAAGATGGCGCTGATGGCCCTTTGCCCTTACCATGTGACAGGGTATCCGTGCCATTGGCCGGCTCCTGTCACATGGTAGGAGCACTGGATGGCCGGTGCCATCTTTAAAGATGGTGGCGGCCACATTTACGAAGGCGGCGGCCATCTTTAAATACGGCGGCGGCCATCTTTAAAGATGGCGCCGGCCAGCCAGTGCTCCTACCATGTGACAGGGGCTGGCCAATGGCATGGATACCCTGTCATATGGTAAGGGCAAAGAGCCATCAGCGCCATCTCTATGAGTGGCAGCCGACGGCCTGAGAATGGGAGATCACTCCCGGGACCACCACTAGACCGCCAGGTAATTTTAAAATGTTTTGGGGGGATCGGGAGGGTGGGGGGAAGCTAAGGGGTCGTTTTTAAAGGATCGGGTGGGGGGGGTTTTATCGGGCCATCGGCGCCATTTTTGAGTGGCAGCCAAAATGGCGCCGATGGACTGAGAGCGGGAGATCGGTCCCCGCGCCCCCACTGGACGACCAGGTACTCGTAAAAAGCTTTTGGGGGGGGGGGGTTCGGGAGGGTGGGGGAAGGTAAGGGATTCATTTTATAGGGTCGGGTGGGTTAAGGGGTTTTTTTGGTGTGCCGGTTTTCCCCACCCTCCCCCGATTTACGATTTTTCACGATAAATCGGGGGAATTTCTATTGTATCACGACTCTTAACGATTTTTGACGATTTAAAATATATCTGACGATTGTTTTAAATTGTCAAAAAACGATTCACATCCCTAGTAATTATTTGCTGATCTAAAGGGATAAGATGCTGGGACAAAACAGGCTAGACACTTTACTGGGTGTTCAAAATAAAGTTTACTGATTCTTTAAAAAGTTAAACCAATGTCCAATCAATCCAAAGGGTAAGATTACAGCTGTGTTGCTTACAGATGTTTCTCTTTTTCTGGGTATGTATTCTGACTCTCAAATCCCTGGGATGGAGCTTACCACTTCTTTACTTAATGAATAAACTATCCCAAATGTTCAAGGAAATCCTATGGGTAATGAGATCATATGGGTAATGGGATCCCCTTAGCCATGAGTTTGGCAAGTGTTTGAGGCTTGGTGTGAGGATCGAGGTGTTCTTCCTCATTCAATTAAGATCCCAATCATTTTGGAATTTTTGCAGGATGGGCTAAATAGTTGGCCCTTAATTCCTTGAAGGTACAGATAGCAGCTCTTGCCTGTTTCAAGGGCCAGGTGAATGGTGAATCCTTATTGTCTCATCCTGATGGGGCCCATTTCTTGAGGACAGTGAAACATCTTCATCCTCCTTTGCGGTTATCAGTTCCTTTGTGGAGTCTTAATCTGGTGTTGGATTTCATTGTGGACCCTATGTTTCGACTGTTGCGTAGCCTTCCCTTGCAGTTATTGATATTGAAAATAATGTTTCTGGTGGCAATTTTTTTTATGTGTTGATGTTCCGAGCTCTAGGCCTTGTCTTTCTGGGAGCCATTCCTTCAGATGAACCCAGAAGCAATACAGCTTTGTTCTTGCCTAAAGTGGTCTCGGATTTTCACTTGAATCTGTCCATTTCCTTGCCATCCTTGGATAAGGAAAGAGATGCCTGTTGCATCCCTTGGATATCAAGAGACATGTCGTGAGGTATTTGGAGGTTTCTAAACCTTTCCAAATGACGGATCCCCTGTTGTCCTTCATGGTGGAAGAAAACATGGCGAACCAACTTCACGGGCTCAATAGCTCACTGGATTAAGGAGGTGTTCACAGCCGCATATGTGGATGCTGATAAACCGTGTCACCACTTTTATACTGCTTCATTTATCATACGCCACCTATGCTGTTGTGATGTCAAACACACATGTTACACATTCTTTCTCCCTCGGTGCTTTTCCCTTCCTGCGAATCCTTGAGCGCAAGAAAGATCACCATCTTTAATTTGTTTTGTGGTTTTTCTCCACACTTTACTTATACATTGTATGACCACTAAACATCACATTTCTAATCAAAAACACACTGATGCACTTCTCCATAACCCTTGAGCCCCATGTTGGGTGCCATTTTATGTAACCCTTTGGCCAGGGTTCAGATGTCCTCTAAGGGCCATAAAAGTATTTATTTGCTGGAGACTATCTCCACACTCATTTTCCCCTTCTCCCCAGCTTCCAAGGGGTTGATTCTTTCTATGGGAGTAAAGGTAGTCCTTTGCAGGCCAGGTGATGGAGTGCTTTCTCCTATGTGTGTAGGCTAAAGAAGTGGAGAACTTTTGAGTGTGAAGCAAAGTGGCAATCACCACAAAAGAAGATTCACGCTTCAATAAACGAGTCCTCTCTAGGGCCATACCGCAAGACAAAACCAAGTCAGATCTTTGTGAAGGACAGGACTCTGCTATAACAGATTCCTGTGTGGTGGAAGATGAAGGGAGGCCTCTAGGAGTCTGTGAAGATCTGCATACCATGGTCTTCTCAGCTAATCCGGTGTCACAAGGAATACCATCCCTCTGTGGTGTTTGATCCTTCAAACTATTCTGCCTAACATGGGCCATGTAGGAAAGGCATATAGCAGCTTGTCTTCCAGCCAGACCTGCATGAGAGCATCGATATCAAAAGATTTCAGATCTCTCCTGCACCTGAAGAATCAAGGAACTTTCGCATTGCGAGAGGTCACCAACAGGTCTATAAACGGAAGGCCCCAGTGATTCATTAACAGCTGAAATACCTCGTCTAACAATACCTATTCTCCTGGGTTCAGACTCTTCCTGCTGAGGAAGTCTGCTCTTGCATTGTCTTTTCCTGCAATGTGCGATGCTGAAATCACCTGAAAATGGATTTCCGCCCATTTCATAAGTTGGTCTATCTCCTGCGATACCTGCTCGCGCTTGGTTTCTCCCTGCTGATTGATGTAAGCCACCGTTGTTGTGTTGTCTGACATTATTTGGACCACTCGACGCTCAGTCTGCGGTTGAACTGCAAGCATGCCAGCCAGACTGCTCAGGTTTCCAGCCTATTTATATTCCAGAGAGACTCTGTAGGCCAGCGCCCTTGTGCCATTAGTTCCTGACAGTGAGCTCCCCAACCTTGGAGGCTCACATTTGTCGTGAGCACCATCCAGTTTGTAAATGTCAGGGAAACTCCCTTTCTCAGACGATCTGCTTGCAACGACCACTGGAGGTGATAGCAGACTTCCATCGGCAGATGAGCCAAATTGAATAGTCCTGAGACTGCAAGTTCCAACAAGATAGCAGGGAGCTCTGAAGAAGATGCATATGTGTGCTCACTTATGGCACCACTTCCAGGATTGCCACCATCAAACCGAGTACTTGTAGATAGGACCACGCTGTCGGGCATATAGTGGTCACCAAGAGACACCCCTGAGACTCCAACTTTTGAATACAAGCTTCTGGCAGAAAAACTTTGCCCTGCATTGTATCAAATTGCACACACAGATACTCCAACAACTGAGATGACTAAAGACTGCTCTTGGCTAGGTTTACCACCTAACCAAACTCCTTAACAGGCAGATTACCTTGTGGGTCACCAGATGGCTCTCTTCCAGAGACTAGGCCTGAATAAACCAGCCATCTAAGTATGGGTGAACTAGTATCCCATCCTTTCTCAGTTCTGCCACTACCACCACAATCTTGGAAAAAGTTCTGGGAGCCATGGATAGACCAAAAGACAGCTCCTGAAACTGATAATGGCACCCCAACACTGCAAAATGCAGAAAACAGTGCTCCAATTGGATGGGAATATGGAGGTATGCCTTGGACAAATCCATGGAGGTCAGAAATTCCCCCAACTGCATGGCCATTATCACTGAGCGCAATGTTTCCATGTGAAAATGAATCACCTGCAAATGACGGCTGACCCCTTTGAGTTCCAGGATGGGATGAAAGGAACCCTTCTTGGACACAATGAAATAAATAGAATATCAACCCGTGTTTTCTTGAGACATGGGTACTGGAACCATAGCACTCAGAATGAGGAGCTTGACATTGCAGGGAATGATAGGGAGACACTATGAACATGTTACATGGAACACTGTGAAATTCCAGCGCATATCCTTCTCGTATCACTTCCAGGACCCACTGATCTGATGTGAACTTGACCCATCTCTGATGGGGAAAAGCCGACAGCCACTCAGAAGCATATGGTTCGGAATGATGTATCTTTGAAGGATACTAAGAGAAGAGGGGAAATAGGGCATCCCATTAGAGAGGTTGTTATAAATGCCAAAGTGGATCAGGTGCCTTTAGGTAAAGTGCAAAAAGATTCTAAATTACCTCTGTCAACTGATGAGCAGGTTGTAAATACAAACAGGAAACATATTTTGAAATGTCTATATACAAATGCTAGAAGTTTAAAAAATAAGATGGGAGAGTTAGAGTGTATAGGACAGGATGAAGAGATAGATATAATTGGCATCTCAGAAACCTGGTGGAAGGAGGATAACCAATGGGACACTGTGATACCAGGGTACAAATTATATCAAAATGATAGGATGGATCAAATTGGTGGAGGAGTGGCCTATATGTTAAAAAGAGCATTGAGTCCAACAGGATAACAATTCTGCAGGAAATAAAATGCAATGTTGAATCTTTATGGATAGAAATTCCAGGTGAAGAAGGGAATAAAATAGTAATGGGAGTGCATTACTCTCCATCTGGCCAGAATGAACTAACAGACAATGAAATGCTAAAATAAATTAGGGAAGCTAACAAAATCAGCAGTTCAGTAGTGGGTGATTTCAATTACCCCTGCATTGACTGGGTGAATGTCACATCAGGACATTCTAGAAAAGTAAAGTTCCTAGACGAAATAAATTATGGCTGCATGGAGCAGCTGGTACAAGAACCAAAACGAGGGAAAATTATTTTAGACCTAGTTCTTAGTGGAACATAGGATTTGGTGAGAAGGGTAACAGTGTTGGGGCCACTTGGCAATAGTGATCACAACATTACAAAATGTGACTTAATAACTGAAGGGAGCACAAAAAAGAAATGTACTATGACAGCATTTAACTTTCAAAAAGGTGACTATGATAAAATGAGGAAAATGTTTAGGAAAAAACTGAAAGAAGCAACTGCAAAGATTAAGAGTTTAGCTCAGGAATGGATGTTGTTTAAAAATAGCATCTTGGAAGCCCAGAACAGATATATTCCATGCATTAGAAAAGGTGGAACGAAGGCTAAATGACTACCAGCATGGTTGAAAGGTGAGGTGAAAGAGATTATAGTATCTAAAAGAACATCTTTCACGAAATGGAAAAGGGATTTGACGGCGAATGAAGAAAACAGGAAACACCATAAGCACTGGCAAGACAGATGCAAAGCATTGATAAGATAGGCAAAGAGAGAATTTGAACAGAAGCTTGCCATGGAAGCAAAAACTCATCATAAAAACTTTGTCAGGTACAATCAAGGTAAAAAGCCTATGAGGGAGTCGCTTGGACCATTAGATGATCAAGGGGTAAAAGGAGCACTTAGAGATGACAAAGCCATAGCAGAGAGACTAAAGGAATTCTTTGCTTCAGTATTCACTGAAGAAGATGTAAGAGGTATACAAATTCCAGAAATGATATTCAAAGGTGTTGATTCAGAGGAACTGAAACAAATCTCAATGAACCTGGAAGACGTACTAGGGCAAATTGACAAACTAAAGAGTATCAATCACATGGACCAGATGGTATACATCCCCAAGGGCTGAAAGAACTGAGAAATGAAATTACGGATCTGCTACTGGAAATTTGTAAACTATCAATAACATCATCTATGGTACTTGACGTGTTCAATGAGTGGACCCTTGGACCGAGATGAGGTTGACTCTACCTGCAGAGAGGAACACTTCAGGTCCTCATTGTTGGCGGGCGGTATTGGCCAGTGTGGAGACCTAACAGGACCTTACCACTACCAGCCCTCGTTCCCAGCAGGTTGAGCCCTTGGGTACCGGGGCCGGCTGGACTTAGGTGCAGGTCTCCGGTGATGAAGGTTCCCACAATGGATGGTCGACAAAAGAAGAGTCAGGACATTCCAAGAGTCAGGGCAAACAGCTAGCAACGGAATTCAGCAGGTGGGCCGAGGGGCAAGGCAGGCGGCAATCAAGCAAGTCCAGGAAATGTACCAAGGTTGGGGCAGGCGGTAATCAAACAAGTCCAGGAAAAGGTCTGAAGTCAAAGCCAATCCAAGGGAAGACAAGACAATGGGTCAGGAGCATGGAGTCAAGCAACCAGCTACTCTCATGGAGTTTAACCTGTTGCAGAAGTCAGGAGCAAGAGCAGTGGCTTGGGAGTGCTGGCATCATTATTGAGGACCGTGGAGGTTTTCCCTCCATGGCCCCTTTAAGAGGAGGAGAGAGGTGCACTTTTTCTGCTTCTTTGCTCCTCTTACAATGTCTTGGTGAAATCCTGCCAATACTGGTACCCCTTTGCCCATTTACAGAATCGTAGGCTATTCATGCTACATTTGGTGCCACTTTCCAGTCTTCTCAGTCTTTCTAGATACCGTTGGGTTCCTTCTTCCTTCTGTTATTTTCTTCCCACAAGTTTTAAGACAATTTATAAGAAAACCCCTATTCTGAAGCTCAGTGTAGGCTGAAAATAAACTGTAATGCTTCCCCTAGTCACTTTAATGGCAAACAAAAACAAATCAAACTAAAAAACAATTTTCGTTTTTCATTTTGAAACTAAAGAAATTAATAGGGTCCCCACAAAATGAATTTTAAAATGAAACACATCTTTTTTCTGCTGCACATACCTAGAGCGTGCACCGATTGACCAGATATCGTAGGCTGAGTTTCCCCAACCCAGTGGGATAGCAATTGAAGCATGCATTCGAGACATGCAAAGTTACAACTTATCATGAATTTCCAAACATTCCAATTGAACACTATGCAGCAAAGTAAATGCCTTCAGCAAGGTGAAGAAGCGGGAAGCAGTGCCTCTAAAAAAGAACAGCATAGTAGATAAGCCAGAGCCGAAACCATCCCCTTCTTTGGAAGGTAGCGTGACAAAAATGGCTCCTGAGGAGTTTTATACCATGCAAATGCTCAGAGGTCAGTGGCTGGGTTAATGAGATGGTAATCCCCATTTGTGGACCAGGGGATATATTTGGCCTGATGACAGTGGCATGACCTGTGAAGTATGGAGCGGGGCTGTGAATATCCTTGCCAGAATGGTAGTAATCCTGGCTGTTGAGTACTCAGACTGTAGGGCCTGTCAGTGTCCGGAACAAGTCTTCACACACTGCTATAATTGCAAGGACCCTCTGTTCCAAGATGTTGGAGTGTGTCCTGGTATTTCCGTGGGGTGGCAAGGAGGCCTCTCAGTGACTAGTGCATTCCGGTGCATGTCAATCCATTGGCGTGATGAACAGAACATGCCTGTGGGGTCCAAAAACAGCAGCAGTGCAGGAGGGTCGAAGAGCAAAGTAGCAGAAAAAAAAACCTTGCCACAGGTGATGGTCAGTCTCACAGCAACTGGTGCAGTCAAGTTGGAGACCGAATGTGGCCAGGACTTCTCGTTCAAGAAAGGCCCTGTTGCATCCATCAGTGCTAGACGGCTTCGCCCCATTTGCCTCACCTTACTCACGGCTCCTCCCGCTTACCTAGGAAAGATGGCTATCGCCGCGTCTACAAGCCGACCTCTCTGGTGTCCCCGGAACGGCTATGGTGCAGCCTCCCGCCATGCTCCTCTTAGGTACCTACTAGGGTGCACGCATGAGTGCCACCCATGTCTTTATTACAACCTTGGCGTGAACCTCTGAGCGTTCCCCCTTGCTAACGTCACGCCATCCGGGTATATAACCTATTCTAATTTGTTAGCTTGTTGAGTTAGCAAGGACTCGAATCCATTCCTGTCTACTCAACTCTGCTGCTTCTGTGCTGCCGCTGGAAGCTCTCTCTCTACCCTTCGGGGTAACTGCTAACCTGGGTACCCGCTCCTCGGGGGCCCTCTGCTTTATTTCAGGTGCCTTACAGGGAACAGGTACTCGCTCCTCAAGGGCCTGCTCTCCCTGCCTCGGTGCCTGCACTTCCTTCTACAACCTGGTGGAATCGCATATCTACAGCAAACGCCTAGTGAGTACTCTAACTCTCAGTCTATCTCATCCACAGTACTACCTTGCTAGGAAACCTGCTTTGGAACCTCTCAAGACCAACGGGGTGAGAAGGGCTCCCTCTGCCAAGGTCCATGAGACTGCAATTACCAGACTGTCTCACTACTGCCACCTCTGGTGATACTCTTCAAGCTGTATAATAAAGAACTAACTGAGTTTGTGCATTCTGAGTCTAGCCAAGTACTGTGGCTCCTCACGGGGCTCCTCCCCATGGGTGTGGTCATCTGCCACAGTACCCAAGGATCCACCCAAACACCGCTCAACCATAACAGATTGCTAACTCTATGGATCCGGCTCAGCTCACTGCATTGTAGGCCATTCCAGGCCTGACCCAGCGAATCTCCGAACAGCAGAATGCGCTGGAGGGTTTGGCCGCTGCATACAACCTACTGCACCCAAGATGAACTTACCTACTATCACAGGTAAAGAAGCTACACCGTCTGAAGTGACAGTCAAGACTATTGTACCTCTATCTGCTCCTACCCGCTTCTCGGGGGAAGTTTGGAGATGCAGAGGTTTCCTTAACCAGTGCTGCATGCAGTTTTCCCTGCAGCCCAAGAAGAAAACTGCAAGGTTGTTTACATGCAGCTATACTAGCTAACTTGTTCAATAAGGTCTTTCCAGGAGCTAGCAAAGTACAGCAACAGACAAGCACATTCTGCTGACCTGAGCTCTAAAGCATGCTTCATTAGTTCTCTCATTAGAGATAATTATTCAGAAGCAAAGGATTTACTGAGTCACAGCTGGAAAGGTCTGGCCTTCTGACTGATCACCCTGACTTGTAAGTTTCACCCAGGAACCAGTGACTTAGTTAGGTAAATCTATAACTAAAGGCTAGAAGTTTGTTAGTAACAGTATAGAGTAAAAGCATATCAATGATAGAGCTCTTAAAACCTATTTTTTCTTGGATTCATTTCAAACTTTTTATTGGAATTAACTTTAATTATTTTTGCTCATTCACCACATTCTCTTTATTTTATGTTAAGGAATCTTGATATTTTTATTTTTTGCTTTGCTGTATGTATGTTTCTTATGCACATGTTTCATACTTAACTGATCTATATTGTGTGTCGTATTGAACCGCAGTCTCTGCATTCATTATTCAGTGTGAATGGAGGAGATTAACAGAAAAAATATAGGATAAATAAAAAGAAGTTGATAATAATATAATGAAATTTGGAGAGGGAGGACATTCAGACTTATTTAATCAGTCTTCTGAAGACAGAGTACCTTGCATCTCAAGGCCAAAGACACCATGTTTCCTCTCCAAGGGGGCTGATGCAATATGCCAAGCTGAGCCTACCGCAGTCTTAGCAAGTTTTTTTTTTTTTTTTGTGCTAATCCCACTCATGTATGTATGAGGTTTTAGTGTCAAAATAACCTGTGCTAAGAAACCCACAGTAACGAGAGTATATGCAAATAGCATGTAAACAAAGCTATAGGCTATTACAGAGTAATACGGAGAACCACATAAGCAGGGAGACTTTTTAGTGCATGTATTTTAAAGCAGGATATTTAACACACCTGGGTCAGGGAAAAAGTAAAATTAACTAATGTTTCTGGTGGCCGGTAAGGATGTGCCGAAGGAAAAAATTAATTTCGATTCGGTTTTCATTTCACAGGGATCCAAATTCGTTGCATTAGTTTCATAGGGGGGAAAACCAATTCGTTGATTAGTTTTATTTGTTGTCCGTTTTCCCATTAAAGTCAATGGGGGGAGTATTTGCAGCCTATTTTTGGCAGGCAAAGTGGCAAGACAAGTGGCATCAACATCCTACAGCACAATGAAGGGGGAAAATAGCAAGCAGAAAGACTAGCACCAACACACTGAGGAACCATGAGAGTGGCAAGAACACCACAAGGAGATGAGTGAGTCATCTGGTGTATGGCAGCAAGGCAGAGTGGCAGAAAGTTGATAGGGGCAAGACAGGTTGGCAGAGTGGAGGAAGTCTGGTCCCTGTGGTTTTGATAAGGGCAAGACAGGCTGGCCTCGGGGAGAGTTCCCTTTCCTTTGCACAGGAAAGGGCTCCCTAGAATGGGTTCACCCCTAGAGTGGAGTGTTTCCATTGGCGTCTAGTGAGCTCTCGCTGGTCTTTTAAAATCTGGTGGATGTAGCAGATATACAAAAATCTGGTGGATGTAGCAGATATACAAACGAGAATTTTCAAAGCCGAGGCGGAGGAGGTTTCCATGTGAACAGCGGTTCAACATAGGTCAGCGGGTGTTAAGAGATAGGCTGCCTACACCCGGGGAGAGTTCCCTTTACTTTGCGCATGAAAGGGCTCCCTGGAATGGGTTGGGCCCTAGAGTGGGGCATGAGCCTTCAAAGTGTGGCGACGTGGAGGAGGTTTCCATGTGAACAGAGGTTCAACATGGGTCAGAGGGTGCTAAGAGATAGGCTGGCTACTCCCGGGGAAAGTTCCCTTTCCTTTGTGCAGGAAAGGGTTCCCTAGAAGGGTTGGCCCCTAGAGTGGAGCATGAGTCTTCAAGCATGGCGAGTTGACGTGGAGGAGGCTTCCATGTGAAAAGCGGCTCTGGTTCAACATGGGTCAACGGGTACTAAGAGATAGGCTGGCTACACCCGGGGAGAGTTCACTTTCCTTTGCACAAGAAAAGGCTCCCTAGAATGGGTTGTTGGCGTCTAGAGTGGAGCATGAGCCTTCTAGCATGGCGAGTTGACGTGGAGGAGGTTTCCATGTGAACAGCAGCTCTGGTTCAACATGGGTCAATGGGTACTAAGAGATAGGCTGGCTACACCTGGGGAGAGTTCCCTTTCCTTTGCACAGCAAAGGGCTCCCTAGAATGGGTTGTTGGCCCCTAGAGTGGACCACGCGCCTTCAAGCGTGGTGAGTTGACGTGGAGAAGGTTTCCATGTGAACAGTGGTTCAACATGGGTCAGAGGCTGGCTACACCCAGGAGTTCTCCTTTGTGCAGGAAAGGGCTCCCTAGAATAGGTTGGCCCCTAGAGTGTGGTGGTTCCATTGGAGTCTAGTGAATACCCAGAAGCTATTAACTGTACTTATGTACTTCAGCTGATGACAAGGGAACGTGAAGAGCTCTCAGAAATAAGAAAATTGCTACTCAAGTCCAAATCTACAATATCAACCTATGTTGACTTTGTACCCTACAGTGCCTCTATAAACTATGGGAACACAGAGGATGAACTAGAGTACAACTACCACCAGTTTTCTATAGTACTAAAAACAATAATGTTGGCACCTAAGAAACATCTAGGGAAAATGGCCCAAATTATGAAGGTCATTTGTTTATTTATTTATTTTTATTTAAAAACTTTTCTATACCGTCGCTAAGTTATATACCATCGCAATGGTTTACAAATAGGCACATAGACTAAGGTAAGTAAATGTAGGTTATCGTACATTCTAGTTATCGTCATGAAAACTATTGAACGTATGAAATATCCAAGCTCCAAGCTGGACAGACAGGTACAGCATTAGAGGTCAGGCACTTGTAGGGACATAAGGCCTGGACGGACAAGCACAGCATTAGAGATCAAGTCCTTGTAGGGTCGTAAGGCCTGGATGGACAGGCACAGCATTTGAGGTCAGGCCCTTGTAAATACCCAGAAGCTATTAACTGTACTTATGCACTTCAGCTGATGACAAAGGAACTTGAAGAGCTCTCAGAAATAAGAAAACTGCTACTCAAGTCCAAATCTACAATATCAATCTTTGTTGACTTTGTACCCTACAGTGCCTCTGTAAACTATGGGAACACAGAGGAAGAACTAGAGTACAACTACCACCAGTGTTCTAGTACAACTACCACCAGTTTTTTTTTATGTTCTTATGTTCTATAGTACTAGAAACATTAATGTTGGCACCTAAGAAAGATTTACGGAAAATGGCCCATATTATGAAAGTCATGAAAACTATTGAGCATATGAATTATGCAAGCTCCAAGCATCTTAAATCAGCTTTTTAAGTTCTTACATTCCAAATGTTGCAAAACAAGAAAAAGAATATTCTGGAAAGAAGTGATGCACAAATACATGAACTGAAGTTAGAAATACTAGAATTAAACTCAGACAGGCACAGCATTAGAGGTCAAGCCCTTGTAGGGATGTAAGGCCTGGCCAGACAGGCACAGCATTAGAAGTCAAGCCCTTGTAGGGACGTAAAGCCTGGATGGACAGGCACAGCGTTTTGAGGTCAGACCCTTGTAGGGACGTAAGGCCTGGACAGTGGATGGACAGGCACAGTGTTTGAGGTCAGACCCTTGTAGGGACGTAAGGCCTGGACAGTGGATGGATAGGCATAGTGTTTGAGGTCAGGCCCTTGTATGGACGTAAGGCCTGGACAGTGGATGGACAGGCACAGCATTAGAGGTCAGGCCCTTGTAGGGATGTAAGGCCTGGATGGACAGGCACAGCATTTGAGGTCAGACCCTTGTAGGGACGTAAGGCCTGGACAGTGGATGGACAGGCACAGCGTTTGAGGTCAGACCCTTGTAGGGACGTAAGGCCTGGACAGTGGACAGACAGGCACAGCATTAGAGGTCAAGCCCTTGTAGGGACATAAGGCCTGAATGGACAGGCACAGCATTAGAGGTCAAGCCCTTGTAGGGATGTAAGGCCTGGATGGACAGGCACAGCGTTAGGGTTCAAGCCCTTGTAGGGATGTAAGGCCTGGATGGACTGGCACAGCATTAGAGGTCAAGCCCTTGTAGGGTCGTAAGGTCTGGATAGTGGACGGACAGGCACAGCATTAGAGGTCAAGCCCTTGTAGGGACATAAGGCCTGGACAGTGGACGGATGCACAGCACTAGAGGTCAAGCCCTTGAAGGGAAGTAAGGCCTGGACAGAGGCACAGCATTAGAGGTCAAGCCCTTGTAGGGACTTAAGGCCTGGACGGACAAGTACAGCATTAGAGGTCAGGCACTTGTAGGGACATAAGGCCTGGACGGACAAGCACAGAATTAGAGATCAAGACCTTGTAGGGACATAAGGCATGGATGGACAGGCACAGCATTAGAGGTCAAGTCCTTGTAGGGTCGTAAGGCCTGGATGGACAGGCACAGCATTAGAGGTAAGACCCTTGTAGGGATGTAAGGCCTGGACAGTGGATGGACAGGCACAGCATTAGAGGTCAAGCCCTTCTAGGGACATAAGGCCTGGACGGACAGGCACATCATTAGTGGTCAAACCCTTGTAAGGATGTAAGGCCTGGATGGACAGACACAGCATTAGAGGTCAAGCCCTGGTAGGGACATATGGTCTGGACAGTGGACATACTGGCACAGCGTTTCAGGTCAAGTACATGTGCTGATATTATCTGAAGCATAGGAAGCAGTTGGAGCTGCTGCAAGGCTTTCATTTGCTTTTATTCATCTTGTCATTCACAGGGAAAATTTGGAAACCCAAGCAAAGGCAGGTTTATTTTCAAAAACACTAGCATTTCCATCAACTCTGGTGCCAGCCTTGAGCGGTGAGGGCTCATGATATCCCCTGTCATTGAAAATACTCATTCACTGGGCACACTGGTTGGTGGACATAGCAGATATCGCTAAGCCACTTTGGCTAGGTGTGGTCAGACAGTGGATTTGTGTGCCCAATATGCCAGTGGATCTGTCTGCATGTCCTTTGTGGGCTCTGAGAGATACCATGTCACTGACATTTGTGCTGGTGTCTCCTTTGCTTGGGTGAGCTGAGAGTCACTCATGGCAGCTCTTTTCTCTCTAGCCTGTTCCAGAACAGATGATTTTTTATGGGCAACATGGCTTTGGCATACTGAAGTAAAGGAGGAGGAGGTACTAGCTGTCGCTGACAGAGTGCTGCTCCTGCTTGGACTAGCACTACTCTCTGAAGTGCCATAAGAACATGCCATACTGGGTCAGACCAAGGGTCCATCAAGCCCAGAATCCTGTTTCCAACAGTGGCCAATCCAGGCCATAAGAACCTGGCAAGTACCCAAAAACTGTCTACTCCATGTTACCGTTGCTAGTAATAGCTGTGGTTATTATCTAAGTCAACTTAATTAATAGCAGGTAATGGACTTCTCCTCCAAGAACTTATCCAATCCTTTTTTAAACACAGCTATACTAACTGCACTAACCACATCTTCTGGCAACAAATTCCAGAGTTTAATTGTGCGTTGAGTGAAAAAGAACTTTCTCTGATTAGTTTTAAATGTGCCACATGCTAACTTCATGGAGTGCCCCCTAGTCTTTCTATTATCCGAAAGAGTAAAAAACCGATTCACATCTACCCGTTCTAGATCTCTCATGATTTTAAACACCTCTACCATATCCCCCCTCAGCCGTCTCTTCTCCAAGCTGAAAAGTCCTAACCACTTTAGTCTTTCCTCATAGGGGAGCTGTTCCATTCCCCTTATCATTTTGGTCACCCTTCTCTGTACCTTCTCCATCGCAATTATAATTTTTTGAGATGCGGCGACCAGAATTGTACACAGTATTCAAGGTGCGGTCTCACCATGGAGCGATACAGAGGCATTATGACATTTTCCGTTTTATTCACCATTACCTTTCTAATAATTCCCAACATTCTGTTTGCTTTTTTGACTGCCACAGCACACTGAACTAACAATTTCAATGTATTATCCACTATGACGTCTAGATCTCTTTCTTGGGTAGTAGCACCTAATATTTATTTATTTATTTATTTATTTATTTATTTATTTTTTAACTTATTTATTTAACGAGTTTTATATACCGTCGTTCGGAAACGTCAAAATAACGCCATCATAAGGGTTTACAAAATAAGGTTATAGGGATAAAGGGGTTGACAAGGGCTGTAAAAACATAACATGTTATAAGGCTTAGTAAACAAATTCATGCTTAAGATCAAAACGAGTTCATTCTTATTTTAAAAAAAGCATAGTTGTGCTGATATTCATTTAATCATGAGGTTGTAATGGAGGGCGGTGATGATTAGTTGATTCTTTGGGTGGTTTGATATGCTTTGTTGAACAACCAAGTTTTTAATTCTTTTTTGAATGTTTTTAGGTTTTCTTGAATTCTGAGTTTAGTTGGGAGGGAGTTCCAAAGTTTTGGGCTACCGAGGGATATCGCTCTATTTTGAGTAGAGGTGAGTTGATTTGAGTGCATTGGTGGTGTTTTTAGGAGTCTTTATTTGCTGACCCCAGGTTTCTACTTGGGGTATGGAGTTGAATGTAGGGGCTTAGCCAATTTTTCTGTTCTTCATTTATAATTTTATGTAGGATGGAAAGGACTTTATATTTGATCCTGTATTTTATTGGCAGCCAATGAAGTGATATGAGGGTTGGGGTGATATGGTCATGCTTTTTGGCACCTGAAAGGATTCTTGCAGCTGCATTCTGCAGGATTTGGAGACGTTGAATGGTGTTTAGAGGTAAGTTGAGGAGTAGAGAGTTGCAGTAGTCTATATTGGAGAATATTAATGATTGCAAGACTGATCTGAAGCATTATTTGAGAGAAACGGTTTTAGATGGCAGAGTGTAAGTAGTTTTTGTTAACTGTCTTTAATTTTTGTTGATATATGGTTTTTAAATGAAAGTTCTTTGTCGATTATTACTCCAAGTTTGCGGGCATGGTTGGTTGGAGATAAGTTTGAATTTTGGTTCATGAGATTTAGAGTTGGTGTATGCAGAGAGTTGTTCTTTCTGTCAAGTACTATTAATTCAGTTTTGTCAAAGTTGAGGATGAGTTTTATGTTGTTTAGTAATTTCTTGATGCTGTTTATGTAATTGGCAGTTAATTTATATGTTTCTTCAATTTATTTTTTTATTGGAATTAAGATTTGAATATCATCAGCATAGATGAAATGGGTTAGGTTCAGATTTGTAAATGTTAAATGTTAAAGAGTGTCGTTGAAAAAGCGGATCCTTGGGGAAATCCGATGTCTAAGTTGATTTTCTTTGATAGGGAATCATTAAGTAGTACTTGGTAGGATCTTTGTGACAGATAGGTGGAAAACCATTGAAGAGTTGTTTTGTTAGCACCAATTTCAGAAAGACGATTAATCAGTATAGAGTGGTTTACAGTATCAAATGCTGCCGATAAGTCGAGGAGGATTAGAAGATAACTTTGGCCTTTTTCAAAATCTTTGAGTAAGAAGTCATGCATGGCAAGTAGTAAGGATTCTGTGTTAAGTTGTTTTCTAAAGCCAAATTGAGAAGGAAGGAGGATGTTATTTTCATCAAGGTGATCGGTGAGTGGAGTATGGATGATTTTTCTCAATGATTTTTTGCAAAGAATGGGAGGTTTGATATGGGTCTGTATTTTAGTGGATTTTCTGGATCTAGATTATTCTTTTTTAGAATGGGTTTGATGATGGCCGATTTTAGGCTTTCCAGATAGTTTTCTTCAGTGAGGGAAAGATTTACAATTTTTGTTATTGTTTTGGTGATTGATGGATTGAAATTTTTTATTGCTATAATGGGAATGGCGTCAATACTGTGTTTGACTGGGTTCATTTTTTTGATGATCATTTGGGTTTCTAAGGAAGATGCTGTTTCAAAGTTGGACCAGGTTTATGGAACCTAACATTGTGTAACTATAGCATGGGTTATTTTTCCCTATATGCATCACCTTGCACTTGTCCACATTAAATTTCATCTGCCATTTTGATGCCCAGTTTTCCAGCCTCACAAGGTCTTCCCGCAATTTATCACAATCTGCTTGTGATTTAACTACTCTGAACAATTTTGTTTCATCTGCAAATTTGATTACCTCACTCGTCGTATTTCTTTCCAGATCATTTATAAATATATTGAAAAGTAAGGGTCCCAATACAGATCCCTGAGGCACTACACTGCCCACACCCTTCCACTGAGAAAATTGTCCATTTAATCCTACTCTCTGTTTCGTGTTTCCTGTCTTTTAGCCAGTTTGTAATCCACGAAAGGACATCGGCACCTATCCCATGATGTTTTACTTTTCCTAGAAGCCTCTCATGAGGAACTTTGACAAATGCCTTCTGAAAATCCACTACATCTACAGGTTCACCTTTATCCACATGTTTATTAAGTCCTTCAAAAAGGTAGCAGATTTGTGAGGCAAGGCTTGCCTTGGGTAAAGCCATGCTGACTTTGTTCCATTAAACCATGTTTTTCTATATGGTCTGTGATTTTGATGTTTAGAATACTTTCCACTATTTTTCCTGCCACTATTTTTCCTGCCTAATCTGTCTTTGCCTATGGCGCTCCTGTTCACAGACTTTTACTAACAGCAGCTCCTTCACAAATGTGAGACAATCGTACTGTAGGGCGAGTTTCCCTTTCACACGGGGATCACAGATTGTGGCGAGTATGTATGTGTGGTCTTCTGTTAAAGGTCTTAATCTCTCTTGATCCTGTTTTTGCAAAATGTCCAGACAATGCAGCACCTCTGCTGTCATTCCCTATTCCTGTTTAAAGCCCTCTAAATTTTCCTCCAGAAAATTAACTATAGGAATGATGTCAGCCAAGGTGGCACTTCTGGAACTCAGCTCCTCCGTGGCATCCTTGAAGGGCTGCAGGATTTTTACCAGCTGACTCATGACTAACCAGTCATGATGCCCTAGAGACTATGCACACATATGTCCATTGCCGCAGAAAGTTCATGAAGGGGTGTCTGCTGCTCCACTAACCTCTGAAGGATCATATAGGTGGAATTTCACCGGGTGGCAATGTCTTGAATGAGATGCTTGTGAGGCATCTCCAAATCAGTCTGCTTTTGTCGGAGAACCTGCCCCGCCTTCACACTTCTGTAGAAGTGTGCTGCTATGTTCCTGCACTTGTGTATTAACGTATGCAGGTATTCATTCTTTTGGTGCTTGGACTCCAACCCCAGAGCTGACTTCACTACTAGGTGCAGAGTGTGTGCAAAATATTGGATGTTCTGAAAGCGCCCGTCGGATATTGCCTTTACCATGTTTGCACCATTGTCTGTGACAAAGAACCCTGCCTGAAGATTCCTGTCTCGCTGGTGTAGCTGCCAACCCGCCAGCATCTGTCTGATGCATGCTAGAATATTGGCTGAGGTATGGGCGTCATCCATCAGGTAGGTGTGCAGTAAAGCCCACCTCCACCCTGATACTTGTTCACTAATAGAGCTGCTGCCTGCCACTGCCACAGCCAGGTCCCACCAGTGTGTTGTCAGGGAGAGGTAATAGTGTGCAGCATTCAGTGTGGTCCAGATATCACAGGTGAAATGTACACTCCCCTGTGCCTTAGCTAGCAGTGCTTGGATGCGACTGCGACACTGGTTGTACAGGCTGAGGATGACCTTTCTGCTAAATGTGGTTCTGGAGGGGACTTTGTAATTTGGAACTAAGACCTTCAGCAAATGCTTGAAACCCACATTTTCCACTATCTGCAAGGGCTGGTCATGAAGGGCAATCATTTTCCCAATGCTCCTGGTTACAACTTTTGAGGCTGCCTGCCTCCTTCCCCGGGATAACATTACCGAACACCACCCCATCTCCTCCATGGTGGATTGTTGCTTCTGATACATAGCAGGGGGCTGAGGGCCTTCCACCTGACTGCTAGAAGGGGCTCAGGGCGTGGGATGACTCTGCTCCTTTTCAACCACTTTACGCTGCCTGGAAAAAGGGGTCCCCTGACTTGTACTGCCACCATCCCTAGATGGCAGTACTGTTGTGTGTTGCTTCTGTATATGATGCATCATGCCAAAATTAGTTAGATGTCCCATTTGCTTGCCTCTGCTAATAGCCCTGGCACAGTAATTACACTGAGCAAAACACAGGTCCTCCATCACTTTAAAATGGCTCCAGATCGCAGATTTCTTTCGTGATCCCTTCTCTATAGCCTTCGGGGTGCATGTTGGCACTGGAGCTGAAGTAGTGGGTGCACCCTGAGAAGCAACGCCAGGGGCATCAATCACACTCTGTGCCTGCGCTGACTGCTCTTCCTCCTCCTCATCATCAGTATCATCTCTCCCCTGCAGCACTGAAGTGGAGGCTAAGACAGAACTAACTAATCCTCCTAAACCTTCTTCAGCTATTACTTCTTCCATTTCTGATGATGATAATCCCACACAAGATGATTCTTCATCGGAATCAGAAGCAAACAGTGCCTGCGCTACATTTTCAATGCTAAGTCGAGTCTGCTGTTGCCCTTTTGTCTTGCATGACTCAGCCTCCCCTTCCCGCACCTCCAAAACTACATGGTCAGAAACAGGTGGTGGCGATGCATCATCTTTACATTTCAGTTTTTTCCGGATGGAACTGCCTACCCCTCCAGAGATTTTAGATTGGAACAGGTCCCTTTTTAACTTTAATGGGGGATTTGCACTGCCTTTTGAAGTGCCTCCTCTGCCAGTCCCAATCACTCTACCACATCTAGCTTTCCTGAGATCATGGATTTAATGTCACTGCCTACAAGGGATTTCAATTAAAAGAATTATTCCAAAAGAGGCCTACTGGGGATTTGGCTTCAGAGAGCACTGTTGTCCCAATATATGTGAGTCTGAAAAACTGCCCACAGGCCCACAAGGCAGTGCCTGGATGTACACTACTACTGGGGCCACTGTATGGGGTAGATTTTCAGACGAGCGCGAATAGCCTACTTTTGTTTGCGCTCCAGGCGCAAACAAAAGTACGCTGGATTTTAGTAGATACGCGCGTAGTCGCGCGTATCGGCTAAAATCCTGGATCGGCGCGCGCAAGGCTATCGATTTTGTATAGCCTGCGCGCGCCGAGCCGCGCAGCCTACCCCCGTTCCCTCCTAGGCCGCTCCGAAATCGGAGCGGCCTAGAAGGGAACTTTCCTTTGCCCTCCCCTCACCTTCCCCTCCCTTCCCCTACCTAACCCACCCGCCCGGCCCGTCTAAACCCCCATCCTACCTTTGTCGGGGGATTTACGCCTCCCGGAGGGAGGCGTAAATCCCCGCGTGCGAGCGGGACTCCTGCGCGCCGGGCCGCAACCTGGGGGCGGGTACGGAGGGCGCGGCCACGCCCCCGGGCCGTAGCCACGCCCCCGTACCCGCCCCCAAAACGCTGCCGACACGCCCCCGAAACGCCGCGACGACCGGGCCCGCCCCCGACACGCCCCCGACACGCCCCCCTCCGAGAACCCCGGGACTTACGCGAGTCCCGGGGCTCTGCACGCGCCGGGAGGCCTATGTAAAATAGGCTTCCCGGCGCGCAGGGCCCTGCTCGCGTAAATCCTCCCGGTTTTGGGCGGATTTACGCGAGCAGGGCTCTGAAAATCCGCCCCTATGTGCACACACCAAACTTATAACTACAAAAGAGGCCTACTGAGGATTTGGCTTCAGAGAGCACCGCTGTTCCAATATATTTGAGTCTGCAAAACTTAAAGGCACCAATTTTAGCGCCAAAACTAGGTTGTCCAATCAGGCAGGGTTGTGTGGTAGAGGAATCAACCAGTAAGAAATAGAAGTGGTTAAAGAGACTGAAAGAAAGCAAAAAGAAATTAAGAAACTACATATCTAATCAAGCTAGAGAGCAGTGCTGTACAACACATAAAAGTTGTTATAATAATAATAATCATAACATAATAATTTCAGCAATATAATAATTAAAGTAATATAATTATAGTGATGTACCCACATCACTCATCTATATAAAAGATTAATGTTAAACAAAGTGCACCTACTCAATATCTATATTGAGCCTACTGGGGGACATTGACTGTAGAGTGAAAATCCATCTCTATTCCCTGCATAGCAATTATTCCAAAAAATTGCCACCCTAGAGGGGGGTCTTAAACATCAACAACAACAAAAATCTCAAACCAGAGAGAGAGTGGGGGGCAGAATGCCAGTGTGATACCAGTGGAGCTTCTTCCTGAAATGATCAAATACATGAGCGATGTTCTATTATTCGAGTATTTATAGGGCGTGTGGTCTTACCAACATACAATTTTTGGCAGGGGCATAGGATGACATATATTATACCCGCAGAAAGGCATGTTGATAAAAAGCAAAGGACATGTTTTTTACCAGTGACAGGGTGTCTGAACTAGAGTTAACAAGAGTTAGTGGGGACACACTGAACACTCGGGTAATGTCTCAAGGGGGGAATTGATGATGAGGGCCCAGGGTACCTGTACATCGAAGTGAATAAGGAAATCCCGCAAATTCTTTCCACAATGAAAAGCAAAACATATAAGGCTGTTAAAGACGTTATGCAATGATAGCATGGGCCAATGATGTCTAATGTTTGAACTAATTAACTGGTGCATCCAGAATACAATAGTATGCAAATTAATTAGTGCGATGCAGGCAGCGCTTGTGATTGAAAGAGTAAGTACTAGTGGCTGATGTATAAGGCACATTTGAACGCTTGTTTTAATACACCCCGATGTGGGTAATCCCTTGCTATAAATCATGACATCATATCTTTGGCTTGAATCACATATTCCTTTTTAGATGTGCATAGTCGTCATAAGCGAAAAAACTGGCCGACCAAAATATTTGCCCTAAGAGAGTTGGGATGATGGCTATCAAAGGCTAACAAAGTATTACGGTCGGTGTCTTTGTGAAAGATTGAGGTTACAAACTCATTTTGGTTATATGATATCGAAATGTCTAAGAAAGAGATTGTGGATCGATGCAGACAAAAGTTAAACTGAAGGTTCTTGATATAGTTATTGAACCAATCCAAAAAAAGAAAAAACAGAATATCAGTACCTGTCCAATTCAGTAATATGTCGTCTATATACCTCAGCCAATATCCCTGTGGGGAAAACCATAGCTTCAAGGCCCTTTTGCATTAACCAACGTGCAAGCTCTTTTTCCCAATCTCTGTAAACAGCACTGATAATCTCCACAGTTTATAGCAGCAATACTGAGAAGTAATGTGGTTTCCAATCTTTTGTACTGATAGCTGATTAAATCGATTGAAGAATATTTACAGCACTTAGATTTAAAATAAAGTTGATGAACAATAATGAAGAAGAAAGATTTAACAAATTTGTGACCTCATTCTTCTAGTAAAGTTTATAAATTTATGGAAGCCAATTTTTTAACAATTGATTTCCTTCTCCTGTTCAATTACTCAGATTGAAGAAAGCATAATCCTTCTTCCAGCTCCCAAATTTATCTCAATCCTCTCTCCACTGTATAATTTTTAGAATTTAGTCCCAAGTTACTAATCTGAACACAGCAAGTCCCAATTCTCATACCTTTCCTGTAGACTTCTTAAATATCTTAAATCTTCTGAAATCACCAGTGGGCATTCTCTTCTCAAGTGAAGCACACTTGTCAGTAGGAAAAACAGCTCTTAAACAATCCCTTCATACTGGTAATGGATAGGGATCTATTTCTCTCAGATGAAATCTGCACTCCTTAAGCTCTTCCTAGGTAATAGATACCTCTTTCTCCCAATGGATTGGAGGCTAAGTCCCTGGTATCAAAGGCATTCAGTTCTAGGGATGTGAATCGTTTTAGGACGATTAAAATTATCGTCCGATAATTTTAATATCGTCTTAAACCGTTATGGAACACAATACAATACAGATTCTAACGATTTATCGTTATAAATCGTTAGAATCGTGAGCCGGCACACTAAAACCCCCTAAAACCCACCCCCGACCCTTTAAATTAAATCCCCCACCCTCCCGAACCCCCCCCCAAATAACTTAAATAACCTGCGGGTCCAGCGGCGGTCCGGAACGGCAGCGGTCCGGAACGGGCTCCTGCTCTGAATCTTGTCGTCTTCAGCCGGCGCCATTTTCCAAAATGGCGCCGAAAAATGGCGGCGGCCATAGACGAAAAAGATTGGACGGCAGGAGGTCCTTCCGGACCCCCGCTGGACTTTTGGCAAGTCTCGTGGGGGTCAGGAGGCCCCCCACAAGCTGGCCAAAAGTTCCTGGAGGTCCAGCGGGGGTCAGGGAGCGATTTCCCGCCGCGAATCGTTTTCGTACGGAAAATGGCGCCGGCAGGAGATCGACTGCAGGAGGTCGTTCAGCGAGGGTTCCGGCGCCTCGCTGAACGACCTCCTGCAGTCGATCTCCTGCCGGCGCCATTTTCCGTACGAAAACGATTCGCGGCGGGAAATCGCTCCCTGACCCCCGCTGGACCTCCAGGAACTTTTGGCCAGCTTGTGGGGGGCCTCCTGACCCCCACGAGACTTGCCAAAAGTCCAGCGGGGGTCCGGAAGGACCTCCTGCCGTCCAATCTTTTTCGTCTATGGCCGCCGCCATTTTTCGGCACCATTTTGGAAAATGGCGCCGGCTGAAGACGACAAGATTCAGAGCAGGAGCCCGTTCCGGACCGCTGCCGTTCCGGACCGCCGCTGGACCCGCAGGTTATTTAAGTTATTTGGGGGGGGGTTCGGGAGGGTGGGGGATTTAATTTAAAGGGTCGGGGGTGGGTTTTAGGGGGTTTTAATGTGCCGGTTTTTCGATTTTTCGATTTTTCGATTTTTCACGATTTTTAACGATTTTTCACGATATTTTACCCCCCCAAACGGCAACAATACGATTCCCTCCCCCTCCCAGCCGAAATCGATCGTTAAGACGATCGAGGACACGATTCACATCCCTATTCAGTTCCAAAAGAAACAAAAATAGACTTTGACTCAACTGGGGGGAAACAAAGAAGAGATAGGAAGAATGGAAAAGTCCATAAACCATGCTGCTTATCCCTGGGATAAGCAGCATGGAATCTGTCAACCTTCTGGGATCATGTCTGGTACTTGTGACCCGGATTGGCCACTGTTATAAATAGGATACTAGGCTTGAGGGTCCTTTCACTATACTCATCCCCATGTGTGTTGGGGAAGAGTATAGTGATAGGGTTGTACTACTATCCACCTAGCCAAAATGATCAGACAATGAAATACTAAGAGAAATTAGGGAAGCTAACAAATTTGGCAGAACAGTAATAATGGGAGATTTCAATTACCTCAATATTGTCTAGGTTAATCTTACACCAGGACATGCTAGGAAGGTAAAGTTCTTCAATGGGATAAATTACTGCTTCTTGCAGCAATTAGTTCAGGAACCGATGAGAGAGGGAGCCATTTTAGATCTAATTCTTAGTCGAATGCAGGATTTGGTGCGAGAGGTAACAATGGATCGGTCACTTTGCAATTGTGATCATAACATGATCAAATTTGACTTAACTGTGTGATAGAATGGCCCTAAATCCCCTCCTTAACCAGTGTGGGATCAGGCTTGATGTCTGGTACACCTTAAATCTTGCAGGGATGGGTGGGTGGGTCCCTGATGGGAGGTGAATAAAGGTTTGAGCCCAGCTGGGTTGAAGAGGCCCCAGTGTGATCAAGAGAAGGCAGCTCATGTAATATCTCTGACCTAAGCTGAAGCCTTGGGTATACTGCTGAAGGTAAGCAGTCTATACTAGGGATGTGAATCGTTTTTGAACGATTAAAATTATCGTCAGATAATTTTAAAATTGTCCTAAATCATTAGAGTGCACGATACAATACAAATGCCCCTGATTTATCGTCAGGGGCATTTGTATTGTATCGTTAAATAGGGCACGGGAATTATTTGGGGGAGGGCGGGAAAACCGGCACACCAAAACAACCCCTAAACCCACCCCGACCCTTTAAAACCAATTCCTTACCCTCCCCCACCCTCCCGAACCCCCCCCCCCCAAAATGTTAAATTACCTGCTGGTCCAGTGGGGGGGGGGGGGCCCGGCGAGATCTCCTGCTCTCGGGCCGTCGGCGCCATTTTGGCTGCCACTAATTAAAATGGCGCTGATGGCCCGATAAAAAAAAAAACCCACCCGACCCTTTAAATCGACCCCCCTTAGCCTCCCCCACCCTCCTGACCCTTTTTTTTTAGGGAGGCCCGCGCCGCTAAAAAAAAAACCCACCCCCAAAACCATTTAAAATTACCTGGTGGTCCAGGGGGGCCTCGGGGGGCTTCGGGGAGAGATCCAGGGGGGCCTCGGGGAGAGGAGAGATCCAGGGGGGCCTCGGGGAGAGATTTCCCGTTCCCAGGCATCAGCTGTTCTAAAAAAAAATGGCGCCGATGCCCCTTTGCCCTTACCATGTGACAGGGTATCCGTGCCATTGGCCGGCACCTGTCATCTTTACTCATTAGCCCCTATTATATATAGGGCTAATGAGTAAAGATGGCGCCGGCCATCCAGTGCTCCTACCATGTGACAGGGGCCGGCCAATGGCACGGATACCCTGTCACATGGTAAGGGCAAAGGGGCATCGGTGCCATGTTTTTTTATAACCGCTGATGCCTGGGAATGGGAAACCTCTCCCCGAGGCCCCCCTGGATCTCTCCTCTCCCCGAGGACCCCCTGGATCTCTCCCTGAGGCCCCCTGAGGCCCCCCTGGACCACCAGGTAATTTTAAATGGTTTTGGGGAGGTGGGGAGGGTGGGGTCGATTTAAAGGGTCGGGTGGGTTTTTTTTTTAGTGGCGCGGGCCTCCCTAAAAAAAAATTAGCGATGTGAATTGGAATCGGAAATGATTCCAATTCACATATCTTAACGATCAGATTCCCCCCCCCCCCAGCCGAATCTGATCGTTAAGACGATCTGGCACACGATTCACATCTCTAGTCTACACGCTATGTTGTGAATGCTGTTTAAAGTGCCATAATAACACTGGAATATTGTGTGAAAAAGGCTGAAGTCAGCGTGGAGTGTGTTTCAGGCCTGAAGGTGCCCTGTCATCCCACAGACTGGAAGGGGGACAATAAGTAAATTTACAGCTCTAGCACTAAACTTTCAAAATGGAGACTTTAATCAAATGAGCAAAATAGAAAAAAATCAGAAAAGTACAGCTACAAAAGTTAAGATGGTAATTTTTAAATGCACATGTACTAGCAAACATATGCTGGAATTTTTAATCATGCATGCAGTTGTGTGCATACACTGTAAAATATACCAACCGCGCATAAGTATACTCCTAATTTTAAGAAGTTACTCAAGCACAGTTAGTGAGTGTTTGTCTTCCATATGACTTTTTCAGCTTACACGCATATGACAGTGGATTTTATAACATGTTCGTGCAGGACACATTTCCAGTTTTCTAACTAGTCCACCATCTTTCAGACCCCTCTGGTTCTTCATCCTGCATGCCTGCCCAGTTGACCCAGTCCCCCTCACCCTGTTCTATAAACCCTAAAACTCAAGATCTACAGACTTGCTCCTTAGCAGGAGCAGCAATAACATTACATGGAAATCTAGCATATGCACCCTACAGTATTTTTCACAAGTAATCCTTTTAAAATTTACCTATCAGCGTGTACAACAGGTGTGGACATTGTTTAAAAATACCATTTTAGAAGCACAGTTCAGATGTAATTCTCACCACTAGAACTTCCACAGGCACGTTTTTGTGCCAATTCAAATTTTAAAAGCTTGCGCAATGATCGCAGCGGGTTGAAATTTTCTGACTTTGTAGATTATTTTTTTTTATGAATTTTGATTTCTGAAAATTTTAACCCCCCTACCCACCAGTGTTTGCTCCACACTTTGGAACAGCCTAGAACCACCAACCAGCACGTTTTCGTGCCTGTGTAATTTAAAGGCTTGCCAAATCATTGTACATGATCAGAGTGAGTTGAGATTCTGTTAATTTGTATATTTTTTAATGATCTTTGATTGCTGAAAACTTTACCCCCTGACCCCCGTGAGGTGTTTGCTCCATATGTGGAATTCTAGTACCATCAGTACATTTTCATGACAGTAAAAATTTAAAATCTTGAACAACCAGTGTAATATTATCATTACAGTTTGAAATTCTGACTTTGTAGATTTTTTAATGAACTTTTATTTTTTTATTTATTTAGATTTTTATATTCTGCTTTTTGCACTTTTTTTTAAGCACATCAAAGCGGATTAATTCAGGTACTGTAGGTATTTCCCTACCCTCATCAGTGTTTGCTTCATATTTTGTAACACCCTAGAACCGCCGACCGACATGTTTTCATGGTGCTGAATTTCCGCTTCTCATAATTTGTCGGCAAAATTCTCAGAAATCAAAGTTCATCATGTAATCTTATTAGTAATGATATGCAAGGGCTTGAGTTCACTTTCTCACTGTAGTATGTACACAAGAGAGTAGTGTGTACATTAGAGAGAATAAATAAAGGCAAGTATTTGCATAACAATAATATTTCATATGAAATGTGCAAGCATAGTAGAAAAAGAGAGGAGAGAAGAGGCAAGCTATTGTGAGTCAGGTGGGAAAGATCTATAAAGATTCTTGTTTATCTTTGTTCTTGTTTGCTGATTGCTCGATGGTAGGGATGTGCTTTCATTTAAAATGAATACACAAAATGTGATGAATGAAAGCAATAAGTTTCATTCAGGGGGCTCTGAAACATATCAAGAGCCCCCCCCCCACCCCCAAATGAAACAAACCATACTTGTTACATTAATTTTAAATGAACATAATCGGGCCTAGACGTCACCTAGGGCATAGGTTAAGGCCCAAAGCAGGGACTGCGGCCTATGCCTGAGCACGACACTGGTGCCTTGGCCTAGGCCTGGAGCTGAAGCATTGCCTAGGGCAAAGGCCGAGGCCTAAAGTAGGGGTCATGGCCTAAGCCTGAATGTAATGCTGGGGGTCTCAGCTTAGACTAGGGTCGATGCCGGGGCCTCGACTAAGCCCACTCTTGAACAGTCACTTACCTGATCCATCAGCTTTCCATGGGGTACTTGCCAGGTACTTGCCAGGTACTTGCCAGGTACTTGCCAGGTACTTGCCAGGTTCTTATGGCCTGGATTGGCCACTGTTGGAAACAGGATGCTGGGCTTGATGGACCCTTGGTCTGAGCCAGTATGGCATTTTCTTATGTTCTTATGTTCTTAAGCAGCCATGCCGCATCCCAATGCCTATATTCTGGTATTCTTAGACATTTCCTTGGACTTTGATACACTGAACCATAAGATACTACAGCAAGGGCTAAGAGTGTGGCATCGTGGAGCCAGTGTTGCATGATTTGAGTTTCACCTCTTCGAGTGCTCACAACAAATCAGGATAGCTACTAAGCAATCATGGTGGTCACATATGAACACTTGAGTCCCACAAGGATCAGCTTTATTAGCTGCATTGTTTAATATTTATCTGGTTCCAATATGTAAAATCTTAGCTGGTCTTTGTGAAGGCTATAAAATATACACGGATGGCATACAATTTTATATTCACGATCAATCTTCATGGCCTGACACCATCAATCTTCTGCAAATTTTTATGCTTACTATAAAAAATTGGCTATTTTATAATAAATTGGCCTTTGATATAGCTAAAACTGAATTTATCTTCAGAGAACATATGCAAAACTACAATATTCAGTAGTAACAATCTATGGGGCCTCATTGTCCATCTGGATCGCACGCGATAAGGGACGTTTCGCACACGAAAAGTCCCTTATCGCGTGCAATACCAAAATGGGGGCGGAGTCAGCCCCAGAAGAGGAGGAGTCGGGGCGCCACCTGGGCCGACTGCGCGAAGATGCCACAGACAACGAAAAGGTAAGGCCCTTTTTGCGTCCGAGTTCGTGCCCAATAGCTACACCTTCTATGGTGGCGCTATTGGGTGCGAAACCGGCAGCGATCGCACCGCGACGGTGCGATCGCTGCCGGCTAGCGCAGGCCCGCCCCCCTTTCAGCCCCCCACCCCTCATTACCTAAAGTATCGCAAGCCTGCGATACTTTAGGTAATGAGGCCCTATGATACCAACTTTATTATTCACCCCTGTATTAGAAGCCTCGGAGTCTAGATTGACTCAAACCTATCCTTTGCTCACACATTAAAGCCATTATAAAAAATTGGGGTTTTCAGATTAAGATCCTTCCAGAGAGGTTGAGCAAAACAAGCTCACCTTGAGGACACAAGGGCCTACTTCTCAGTAACAGCCCCCACGCTGTGGAATTCACTCCCAGTCTGACAGATTGTGTGAAATCTTTTAAAGCAATGTTAAAAACATTTTTCTGTAAGCAGGTCTACTTATGAGAGAATTGTTACAGTTCAGGTTATAATATTTGTAGGTATTGTTTTCTGGGCAATTAATGGCATTCTTATCATGAGATATTTTATTGATATTAGTCTGGATTTAATTTTGTATTGGGTCTATATGTTGTCAAAATGTCTGTTTCATGTTACTCGTAACTATGTACATTTCTCTGTAAATTGCTTAGAACTAAAGTACTAGCAATTAAGACATTTTAATAAAAAGAAAGATAGTTTACAAAGAGGCAGATTTAGATGCTTAGCTCCCAAAGTTAGGTGCTTAAACCCTTCACAAACTGACTCTTAAATGTAATTTTATAATGAAGAGAATCAGATGAGTGAACAACAGCTTATTGGATAGTTTTGAAATCTGTGGCATTTATTATATGTGATATGTACTCTATATCAAGGTCATACTGACAGACCCCGGACAATAAGGGTGGGTCATTGGCCCCTAACTATCCATCCAAGGCTAGAGGAGAGGGCTGTGGGCCCTTGGGCACTGCTATATTGCGCGAATGGTCAGTCCAACTCTGTTCTATATAAAGTTATGATTGTTGTTGTATATTATAATCTGTTTCAGGGTCCATGATGTGAAGTGGTAATCATATTTGAATAAATAAATACATTTAATCAAGCAAATGTATTTGGTAAATTGCGTATGCAATGCAGCTGGCTTTCTTTTTTTTATTTAGCATTCATTTCTGTACCAGTAACACTGGCATCGCTGCTGATCCCGACTAGTGTTCAAAGCCCCAGAGTCACAAAGAAAAGTAAATCCGTTCAGAGTTTATTCTCGAAAGAGCTGAACATCAGGAAATGTAGCAGCAAGCTTTCCGTGTCATCTGCCTCTTAGTCTGTGATAGGATACTGAATTCAGCAAAAATAATGTATAAGAAAAGCCCAAGACAGGAGCTAGAAGGAAGCAAACGTGAAACTGTCATATTCATTTTTCTTCATTCTAATCCATTCATACCACGTATTATTTTCTATAAAGTTGCAGTGGACACGCTAAGATGAATCTCGCCCTCTCCAAATCCTAGTGAAATATTACTACCCACCTTAAGAGTTGTAATTATGAATTATTATTCTAAACACTCTTTCCATAATATGTGAAAATATAATTCAATAATTTTATTGTAATGAATATAATCTATTCATCAGATTTAGTAAAATGAATCAAATACACTTCATTAATCCTATTCAAATTGATAAGTGTAATAGATTTCCACTAACTTAAAAGTCAATAAGCATCGTAAGTTTCAATTAAGCACATTCAATCCATTGGCTATCATAGCTTTCAACTACCTTCATTTTTATTGTCATTGTTTCAGCTAGACAACAAAAGGAGGTGTTAACAATGTGTGTGACATTGGGGAAACTATCAATTATACTGAAGATTCCTGGTTATTATTCAAAGACAGATCTCTTCCCAACCTTTTTTTTTTCTTTTCCTACAAATGGGCCTCAGCAAACAACATGCATTCTCATGACTGAGGGAAAAGCAAGGAAACATTATGCTGGCAGATAAGGACCATAAAACCCATCTAGTCTGCAACAGCATAGATCAGTCGTTGGCTTTCCCTTCACTTGTTCACAGTTATGGATCCTCTGTGCATTTGCCAGGTTTTCTCAAAGTCTAGTGCTGCCTTTACCTCTACCACCTTCACTGGGGAGGCAGGTCTGTGCATCTAGCACCTTTGCTGTGAAGAAGTATTTTCTAATTCTACTCCTGAGTCTGCCCCCTTTGAGTCTCATGCCATGAGCTCTTCTTCTAGAACTTCAGTTGAAAATGTGCAATATTGATGGCATTGCGATATTTAGATGTCTCTATCATAATCATTCTCTCTCTCTTCTTTTCTCTAGGGTATACAAAGTAGCTTACCATCACACTTTACCAACTTTTTTTTTTCAGTCAAAAGTTCATCTGGATGGCTGTGCAAGGCTCTACTGTCCCAGTGTGCCTTTTGATTGGTTAATCAAATGACCTGGGCCTGAACTTTTTTTCCTCTGACAAAACCTGACAAGATCCTCATTCAATCAAACAACTGAAAATAACAGAGAGCTACCCCCCTCCCCCATTCATTTCTGCAAAATGTATTGGCTATAGATACATAATTATGAAAATCTCTGAAAGCTGCTGAATACAATATTTAATTTATCAATGTACTAAAACCGATCTCACTTCGTATGCGTGCACACTCAGTACACCTCACGCTGCTTTACATATATGGTTGAAGTATGTTTGGAAAGAGGAAAAATTGCAGTTTTCCTAAAAATGGCAAGATCCATTTTCAGAGGTATTTAAATGAATATTTGGGAACTTATCTGGCTAACTTTTAGCTGGATATCTTATTATGAAGCTAAAATGTAGCTGGATAACTTAGGAACATTCCACATAGGAGTTACCTTAGCCAGATATGTTATCCAGCTAACTCAGATATTCAGAATTAGCCGGATAACTTATCTGGCAATGTCTGGTTAGCCAAATACACCTATCCAGCTAACTTTAAGATAGTCAGCTACATTCAATAGTATGGCTGCACTATTGAATGTACTTTCAAAGATAACTGGTAACGTTTATCCAGCTAACTTTGCCATCTGGATAGTGACTAAATATGTATCCCAGACTATTTTTGTTTTAAACATTTTTAGGTTTTTTGATGGATGTTAGAGTAGCTGTTGTAAAAATGGCTGCTGCCCCGATGCACTCAGGCACAGAAAGAAGAGAAAAGTGCTTATGCTTTTTTTTTTTTTGCCTCTACCAGGGGGAGGCCGTTCCAAGCATCCACCATTCTTTCTGTGAAATAAGATAGGAAAATAATTCTTCACAGAAAGGGTGATGGATGCATAGCATTGCATTCCATCAGTGATGGTGGAGGCGAATCGGAGAGTAACTGAATTCAAGAAAGCATGGTTAAACACAGAAAATCCTTAATTGATAGAAATTAAAGCAAATTCAAATACCACGTAGACTCGATAGTATTACAGCAAGAAATAAGAAATATTGGGGCCTACATTCTGGAATGCGCAAGCATACATTTCTGCATATGTACAGATCTGAAAATACCTAGCCCTTTCAGCATCTCATTTGGTGTAGAGAGGACCCCCAAAGACAAAATCTTTTTTTGGAGGGTGAGAACACAGACACAGGTATAGCAATCTCATAAAAACCTTCTTTCCATTTGGAAAGTAGGCTAAAATAATTCCAAAACTAGATGGTCTGGCAGTTTTAACTTTTATCATATTCTCTTTTTCTATGAAACAGTCTTATATTCATCTTTTACAAAAAATGATTAGAGCAAGTGTCTCTTCTTCCATTCCAGTACTTATCAGACTATCACTTTTAGGCAATTGCCCTAGTCTGATATACTCTTGCCAGTTTAATTTCCCCATTTTCATGATTTCATAATGCTTAGCAAGAGGGAGAGGTTATCTACAGGGCTTTCTTCCATGTTTAATAAGCTGTCTTGAGTCACAGTGCCAGTCTGGAGGCTAAAATTAACAGGAACTTGTAATCCACTTCCATAAAATATGCATGCTTTTATCCCTAGATCAGCAAATGAATAAACAATTTTAGTGGAAAATGTATTCCAAATGATTGCTTTCATCTTCCAAAACAGACAGATATCTGAAGTGAAAATCTCTCAATAAATATTTAGTTGGAACGCAATGTGATCTACAGGCAACTCAAAGAAAAGAAACGAAGGAAATAGCTAACAAAAACAGTGCATGAAAATCAGCAAAGAAGGGTAATTCACTTACTAGAGATAATTTTTAAAAGAGATGCGTGTGTAAAATTAGCATATATGGAGGTAACATTAAAAGGAGTTACATGCATAAATGTAACATAGCAATTATCTAAAGCCCATTTACATGCGGAAAGTGCAACTATGAAGGTAAATCTCAGGGAAAATTCAATGGCATAAATTGTAACAATTTTCAAAAGCCCACTTACTGCACACAGTATTCAAGGTGCAGTCTCACCATGGAGCGATACAAAGGTATCATGGCATCCTCTGTTTTATTTTCCATTCCCTTCCTAATAGTTCCTAACATTCTATTTTCTTTTTTTGATCGCCACAGCACACTGGGCCGATTTCAATGTATTATCTAGAGATGTGAATCGTTTTTTGACGATTTAAAATATTGTCCGATATATTTTAAATCGTCAAAAAATCGTTAGGGCCACGATACAATACCAATTCCCCCGATTTATCGTTAAAAAATCGTAAATCGGGGGAAGGGGGAGGGCAGGAAAACCGGCACACTAAAACCCCCTAAAACCCACCCCGACCCTTTAAATTAAATCCCCCACCCTCCCGAACTCCCCCCCCCCCCAATGTTTTAAATTACCTGGGGATCCGGCGGTGATCCAGAACGGCGGCGGTCCGGAACGGCCCCCTCAATAGAATCGTGTTGTCTTCAGCCGGCGCCATTTTTCAAAATGGCCGCCGCAAAATGGCGGCGGCCATAGACAAAAACGATTCGACACAGGAGGTCGTTCCGGACCCCTGCTGGACTTTTGGCAAGTCTTGTGGGGGTCAGGAGGCCCCCCCAAGCTGGCCAAAATTTTCCTGGGAGTCCAGCGGGGTTCCGGGAGCGATTTCTTGCCGCGAATCGTTTTCGTACGGAAAATGGCGCCGGCAGGAGATCGACTGCAGGAGGTCGTTCAGCGGCGGATATAAATAGGATGAAAATTGTGAGCTCGCGGGGGGAAGGCTCTCTTAGAACTCTGATGAGGCTACTTCATGTCAGAAATTCTCATTTGTAATTACTGGATTTTGAGACTGCTCACTGAGAGCCGGTTCATAAGTGTGGCTTCCTCCCATTGAATATTTTTCCTAGTAAATATTATATGTCAATTTAACTTGGTAGATTTTTACTGCAACAGATTCATTTTTGTCTCTGTTTTGTGAGGGAATCACCAGGGCCTTTAGAAAATTAGAGAAAATATTTAAAAAATCTCCACAATGATTGATGTAGGCTACCGCTATAGCGTTGTCAGACATCACTCGCACAGTTCTCCCTGTCAACCAGTCTGCAAACTGCAAGAATGTCAGACAGATTGCCCGGGCTTCCAGACAATTGATAGACCAATACATCTCCTTGGGAGTTCACTGCCCCTGTGCCAGCAACTCCTGAGCTCCTCAACCCTCACACTCATCAGACTCACATTCATCATAACTACCATCCAGTCGGGAACATCCAAATCCATTAGTTTTTTCAGATGCTAACTCTAAGCCATCAGTGTAACTTCTGTCTCACCTCTGGCAGCAATGGTAGTCACACATTGTACTCTTGAGACTGAGGATTCCATCAGGATAGCAGAGACCACTGCAGAGGATGCATGTACACTTGTGCTCATTGGACAGCCTCTACAATCACTACTGCTTAGCCCAGCATTGGTAGCTAATCCCATATCATCGGACAGACTGCCATCCACAAGGCCCAGACCTGCTTCCAAATCTTCTGGATATGCTGTTCCGGAAGAAACATCTTGCCTTGAGCCATACTGAACTGGATGCCCAGATACTCCAGGACCTGGGATGGCCGCAGACAGCTCTTGGTCATATTCACTACCCATCCAGGTGCTGCAGAAGCTGAATCACCCTGCTCGACACCACACGGCTCTCCACTTCTGACTTGGTTCTCATCAGTCATCCAAAATACGGATGAACCAGAATTCCTTTCTTTCAATGAGCTGCGGCCATGACCACAATCACTTTGGAAAAAGTTCTGGGCACCATAGTCAAACTGAAGGGTAACGCCTGAAACTGGTAATGACAATCTCACACCACAAAACGCTAGAAACGCTGATGATGCTTGCAAATTGAGATGTGCAAATATGCCTCCGATAGGTCAAGCAAAGTGAGAAACTCTTCCTTCTAAACTGTCATAATCACCAACCTTAATGTTTCCATTCCTAAATGGGTAACATGAAAAGCTTGATTGATCCTTCTCAGATCCAAGCTAGGTGGAAAGGAGCCTTCCTTCTTGTGGACCATGAAGTAAATGTAGGAACAGCTTGTGCCTTCCTGGATCCTTTGGAACTGGAATGACAGCCTTCAGATCGAAGAGTCGCTGCAACATGGATTGTACCACCACTCTCTTTTTCATGGAGTTGCAAGAGTAAACCATAAACGCTCTACCACGCAATCGTCCCACACCACCTCCAGAAACCACTGTTCAGAAGTGATGTGGGTCCATCTCCACTATAATTGAGATAGGCAGCTGCCTATCTCTGGCACCGGAGGACGTACCCCCAAAATCTCATTGGGAGGAACAAGCAGCACTGGTAACAGGGCCTCCCTCCTTACCAGGCTTCTTTGCTTGAAAGGAGTGTGACCTTCTGAATGTGTGGGATCTCTGGTTACCTGAACCTCTGGATGGGCAAAAGCTACGAGAGTCCCAAAACCGCCCTTTCGTGTAGGTGGCAATCATATAAGCTTGGAATCTCTCCACTGATTTGCCATCTTCTTCAACTCGTCTCCAAACAGATGACCCTTGAAGAGCAACTTTGTAAGATTGGACTTCAAAATAGTATCAGCTGACAAGTTCTGTAACCAAAGGAAGTATCAAGCTGCAATGATAGACGCCATTCCACGAACTGCTGTATGTGCCAGGTCATAACCAGCAACAGCAAGGAACTCAGCCCCTGGTTCTAAGTAAGGGCCATTGTAACTCATAGTTTCCTGCTTCTCTTGTACCAAAGCAAACTGGTTCATGCCACCATACACTGAAGGAACGGAATAACATGTTGCAGGCAGTGCAAATCCAGAGTCTTTTCCTGTGCTGGTTTCCCGATGCCATTGTTGCTGTCAGTGCGCACAATTAACAAAATGGTGCCTGCTTCATCTCACGGCCCATGATGCAACACACATAAAAAGAAAATGGCACCGCTACATGCACTTCTCCATGGCTTGAGTGACTGCAGTTCTCTATCTGCCCGGCTCACACACAGCATGCCGATTCATGCTGTCTAGTGGCGTCTGACACGCTCCACTGACAGCTGGGACTCCCGCATGGCTGCTGGAGCTCGACCTCAAATGCACCCCCTTTTTTTTTTTTTTAAATACTTTCTCAGTCAGCTGCAAGAGGAACAGGCAAATTGCCTGTAGCTGATAGAGCACCCAGGGAGAAAAGGAAAAAAACCACCCAATTACGAGAACTTCCGGGTATGATGTCACAGAGGTCAGAAGCCTGAGCCAATAGCTCCATGCCCCCCCTTCTTCAATCGGGTGACATCATCAGCCCAACCGACCCCCGGAGTCCCAGACGGAGCCCCTGGTATCTCTGCAGTGAGGACTGCAAAATCGCCAGCTTTTCACGCCGGTCTGACGGTGGGAAGGCGCAATATGCACCATAGATCTTCGCGTGGCCCGAAGCAACTTGGCCCAGATGGCCGCTGCAGCCAGCAGCAGCAAACAGCTTGTGGCGATTTCAGATGAGGCTCTCCTTCAGATCTCAGCCAGCGTTGCTGCTGCACTTGATGAGAGGCTTCTTAAAATACAGGCATCCATGGAAGACATCAAATCTGCGGTGGAGGGTCAAGCCCGGAGAATTGAGGTGGCAGAACAGCGTATTTCAGATCAGGAAGACAGGCTGGGCTCAACAGAAAGGCAAGTGCAAACCTTAAATACACAGCAAGCCAATATCCTAGCACAGTTGGAAGACCAGGAGAACAGAAACAGGAGAAACCGATTTGATTTGATATTTGTATCGAGAATGTCAGTATATAAAAATTCTAAATAAATAAATAAATAATATTAACATCATAGGCCTTCCTGACTCCCTGACTGACCGTGATCTTTATTCCTTTGTGGAGACCTGGCTCCCTGATAAATTGGGCCTGGTGCTGGCTCCTGATGGCTTACGCTGTGAGCACGTACATCATGTGGGCCCCCCGAGAGAGGCAAATAGCAGGCCCATACCAGTAATGGCTCTGATTTTGAATTGGTCCCACAAAGTGCAACTGTTAAAAGCTTACAGGCAACACCCTGGGGTGGAGTATCAGAGACACAAGATCTTACTCTTTAATGATTTCTCAGCCACTTTTGCAGCCCAGCGAAAAGCAATGTCTCCTGCCTATTCGGGTTGCACAAAAGAGGGATCTCTTTTGCCTTGCTATTTCCTAGGGATGTGAATCGTTTTAGGACGATTAAAATTATCGTCCGATAATTTTAATATCGTCTTAAACCGTTATGGAACACAATACAATAGAGATTCTAACGATTTATCGTTATAAATCGTTAGAATCGTGAGCCGGCACACTAAAACCCCCTAAAACCCACCCCCGACCCTTTAAATTAAATCCCCCACCCTCCCGAACCCCCCCCCAAATGACTTAAATAACCTGCGGGTCCAGCGGCGGTCCGGAACGGCAGCGGTCCGGAACGGGCTCCTGCTACTGAATCTTGTTGTCTTCAGCCGGCGCCATTTTCCAAAATGGCGCCGAAAAATGGCGGCGGCCATAGACGAACACGATTGGACGGCAGGAGGTCCTTCCGGACCCCCGCTGGACTTTTGGCAAGTCTTGTGGGGGTCAGGAGGCCCCCCCCAAGCTGGCCAAAAGTTCCTGGAGGTCCAGCGGGGGTCAGGGAGCGATTTCCCGCCGCGAATCGTTTTCGTACGGACTTGTCTGAACCTTTTAAGGGGGGGGTGCAGCCAGCTATGATGTGCTTTATACTGTGCTATGTGCGAACCCCTGATCTGTTTACCATATACTGAAAGTTTCAGCACATACCCTTTTAGACAGAGTTAATGTTAACCTGTTTTTGGAGTTTTCTCAAGTTGTAGTTTATCGATGGTTCATACTCAATATATTTTATTTTTCGGCAATATCCTGCTGATCCGATGGCTCTGGTTGGGGCGGGGGTTGAGGAGTGGGGTTAGAGGAAGGGCCTGCATGTCCCGTGTTCGAGGGACTGGTGGGCACCTTGAGCCTCTTGGAAGGTAGAGTGTGGTTCTGGGGAGCATGTTAGGATGTCTGTGCAGAGTGTGTGTGTGCATGCCTGAAGGTTGCATGGCAGCAGGGGGGAGGGGTCAGGGGAGGGAAAGGGGGATACCAATGGAAACCAAGTGAAGAATTAAGGAGGGCCCCAGGAGCCAATGTATAGGGAATGTTTTTTGTGCAGGCCAGGGCTCAGGCTGGGGAGCATCAGACCTACAATTCTATTCCAGGATTACTGTATGACTTGATGGGAAGCTGGGACCCAGCTTAGACAGCTGAAATGGACACACTAAAGATATCTTCACTAAACGTGGATGGTATACACTCACCAATTAAAAGGAAGAAATTGCTCTCCCTGTTTCACTGACTGCGGTCTCGTGGTATTTTTCCAGGAGACCCATTTAACAGATGAAGAGCATGCCAAATTAAAAAGGGAATGGGTGGACAGATTTTCCTACTCCTCCCGAAAGAGGGGAGTAGAGATTTTGTTCCATAAACAATTGGCATTTCAGCAGGACAAGGTGTGGAAAGATACGCAAGGTCGCTATCTTGTTGTTATAGGCTTGCTTCACTAGCAGAGAGTAGCTTTTTGCAATGTTTATGCCCCGCACTTCTACTCACACTAATTTTTTACCCACATTATAGCCATCCTAATTTGTCCGACCATGCACTGGTGGTGGGTGGTGACTTTAATACGGTTATAGATAAACAACTGGACTGTAAGCCCTCTCCCCCCCCCCCATTTACAGGGAAATAGAGACCACCTCATGGGAGTGCATTTTTTTTGTAAAGAGCTGGGTTTGCTTGATATATGGCAGACCCTGCATCTTGGGGAGCAAGAGTTTACATTCTTTTTCCTCGCCCACTTATCTTACTCACGACTTGATTATTTTTTACTCTCTGAATCATTGTCCTGTAGGACAAAAGAGGCAACCATAGGTACTGTGTCAATATCGGATCACACACCCGTATCAGTCAGCCTGGAGATAGGAAGACCTCAGAGGCCAGCTTTCTCCTGGCGTATGCCCCAGACCTTATTCTAGATAAATCTTTTCAGGCCTATTTGCAAACGAGTTGGGAAGACTATGTCCGACTCAATACTACTCCCGAAGTGACCCCAGATATTTTCTGGGCCGCAGGGAAGGCAGTGATGCATGGTCAAATCATTGCCTATATAGCTAAACGAAATAGAAAACACGAGGAAATTTTGCACTTAACAGCTGATCTGAAAGCAGCCCAGTCAAGACATTTATCTGATATGTCTGCTTCAAATAAACAGGAGGTAGAGTGTATACGAGTGGCCCTCAACTCTCTCTTACATCAACGGTCCCCCAAATCTCTTCGGTACTATAAATATCAGCTCTATAAACATGGCAATAGGCCTAGTAAATTGTTGGCCAATCTGGTTAGAGCTAGGGGCCATGAATCAATTATTGCTGGAGTCAGAGGTGGTAGCTGTAAAACTGACATAGAGAATATTACCTCTAGTTTTCTAGATTATTATCAATCCCTTTTCAGTGCAAAACCCAGGAATGCAGAAGCCTCTGAGGTCTTTTTTCAAGATTTCCCTTGGCCAAAGATAACTCGGGAGAGACTGAAGCTGCTAAACACCCCCATTAAAGATAGTGAGATTTACACTGTTATACAAAGGTTGAAGATTGGCAAAGTGGCCGGGCGAGATGGTTTAAGCAATGACTTTTACAAGATATTAAAATTTCCCCTACCGACCTTAACCCTTTATTACAATAATCTTCTTATCCTCAAACGTATACCAGGGGAAGACAATCAATCTACGATTGTCCTTATACCGAAACCAGGTAAGGACCCCTGTGATGTGGATTCTTATCGGCTAATCTTGCTCATTAATGTAGATATTAAAATTCTAGCGTCTGTCTTGGCTGCCCGTTTCAATGCTATACTCCCCGAGCTAATACACTTTGACCAGATGGGCTTTGTTAAGGGACGGCAAGGGATACAGAATGTAAGGCAATTGATAGCTGCCCTTAGCTATCATCCCCAGGCTGAGGCGCTAATCCTAAATCTAGATGCGGAAAAAGCATTTGATTCCCTGTCTTGGGATTATTTGTTCTGGGCGCTCCAGTGCTATGGTTTGAGGGAGAAATGATGCAATGGTTAAGAGTGCTTTATACCAATCCCAGTGCTCGACTACTAATTAATGGTGTGCTGTCCACTCCCTTTTCCTTGCACTGCGGGGTGCGTCAGGGGTGCCCTCTCTCTCCCTTATTATTTGTCCTTGCGATCGAGCCTTTAGCTGCCATACTTCGGAGTGACAAGTTCTGCGGCCTTCGTATTGGCAATCATGTGTTGAAGGTGGCAATGTTTGCTGATGATATTTTGTTTGTGGGTCACCCCCGAATGAGCATCCCCGCCATAGTTTCGATTTTCTCACAATTAAAGCAGATAGCAGGCTTACGTATAAATTTCTCTAAGTCCGTGGCATTATCCTTAGATCTGCACCTGCAGGCAAATTGGCCCAGAGTTTTTCCTTTTGTATGGGCTCCTGGGAAACTAAAGTATTTGGGGGTGTGGATTCCTAGGGATCTCACCACCCTTTGTTATGAATATACGGGAAACAATCACGAATGTTGGAGCCCAGCTGCTGGCCTGGCACCCTCTACCCCTGACATTCTATGGGCACTGTGCCCTATTAAAAATGGTGATTGTTCCTAAGCTTTTATACAAGCTACATATGCTTCCTATTTGGCTGATTTACGGTGGCTACAGTCCATTTTCCAAAACTTTGTATGGGCTGGTAAGAGAGCACGAATTAAGTACCAGGCCCTGATGTGCTCTAAGGGGGGGGGACTTGGACTCCCAGAGATAATGCTGCCTACCAGATGCATTTCATGGGAAAATGGCTTCTAGACTCCTATTCTTGCTGTCAGCGGGGTTTGGTTACTAATATGTCTGCCCTGTGATCTCCTTTATACCTCCTGCAAGTCAACCCGAAGATGACTCAGACCCTGGACATCCCTAGAGAGTGTTTCTTCGTCCCTGTTGGCGAGCTTGGAGGTGGCTGCGCCAACAGTACAACATGGAGGGCTCCCACTCTTTATTGATGCCGTTAGTGGGGAAATACATTTTTTTTTTGCCTGGACTCAGCTGTAGTGCCATATTTCAAGCTTGGGCTCTTAATGGACTGCCATTTACTTTTCATCTCTATGAAGAAGACAGCCCAGTGGTACGGGAATTTGCCTCAATGGTTCACACAAACCACATACCATCGAAACAATTCTTTGCGTATTTGCAGGTGCAACATTATCTTCACTCCTTTCATTGGACGTGAGAGTGATTTCAATGAGAATCTTCCTTTGCTAAAAACATATTTGACACCACATACTCTTGCAGCTCTATTAAGGGCTAGAGCACCTTGACCAGGTACTATACTATAACTGAGTCCTTAGACACGCTCGCTGCTTACTGATCAGCAGTATGGATGGAGCCAGTTACAAACCCCTATATACAATTCTGCAACTGGCTTGTGCATCCACACTACCTAGGCCGAGCGGGACTCCCCTGAAATGGCTTGTGGCGGTAAGAAATGGACATCAGCCTTCCCAGCAACCGATGCCTCAAGCTTCTCTCTGTGGCCCTAACCATGTTGTTCTCCTCCTCAGCCGCTTTTTTTTTTTTTTTTAATTTTAAAAGAAGAAGAAATAAAGCAGGAATACTTCCCTGATCTGTCATCGGCTGTCGGAGGGGGCGAGAATGCAATCTCTATGTAAAAAATGAGGGAACCAGACCACTGGCTCAATCCCCATTACCTGTCCACAGGCCAAGACAAAGACAAGGTCACTAATCCCTCTGCTCACCCTGATCTACTGGGGGGGATTGATCCTCCACGGCACCTAAAAACCCCAGGAGTAAATGCCTCCTTTTATTACCTTTTTTTTTTTTTTTAATCTCCAGACTGCAGGTTTTGTACCTCTATCATTTGCTGGAGAGCAAGAAATACTGAGGAACTGCAGGTGGCACACTGGGTTAAATAGCAGTGTCAGTAAAGCTTTTCTTCTCTGTCTCCATCTGCTGGTTGGGAGGCAAAATCCCAGGAGTCTGGACTGATTTGGGGTATGAACAGGAAGCCAACATCTGTCTAAATATTAAAGGGTTACACTGACAAAACAAACAAATTGAACAATAATATTCTTAAATTTATTTAGAGCTCCATTAACATTAATTGTAATTATTTAGCTTTGAAATTTAATTGGCATGGCAATTAAGGAGGAAAATCAGTTCCTTTGTGCATAAACAAATGCAGTGTAGAAGGACAGACCTGATGAAAGTTTATTTCATAATAACAGACCGTAAAAAAAACAAAAAACACTTTAGGTTTCATTCCTTTGGGGGTGGAGGGAGAGCATCTTCATTCCTCTACTGTGTCCTTTTTGCTAGTCTCCTGTCCTTCAAAAACTGGATACTTGGTTTCCACATCTGCCCATGTTATGCAGCCATTCGCCAGGTCTTGGATTATGGCAGGAAGTTCAGAGATCTAAAATAAGGAAGGCAGGAAATAAAATGCGTATATAAAAAGAAACTTAGGGACTTTTTTCTGCAGAAAATCTTGGCCAAGATGAAGAAAGTCTAACATTTTACAGACTTGAAAAATGAATTACAACTTTAATCAGGTACTCTGAACTAGGATATAAAAAAGCAGACAGACGGGATTTCTTGTGAGCCGATAACCTGGAACACAGGACTTTGTGAGGATGATTTTTAAAGCCATTTACCCGTTAAACCGGCTGTCTGAAAACAGCCTCACTCACTCCAGTGAAAAATACATGGGGGCTCTATAGTGCATGTATATTTAGCTGGATTGAGGGGAGGTGTTAACATGGATGCCTTTAGAACATAGTTGTAAAACAAGGTGGGTACATTTGAAAATAAAGTGTCTGAATGTTGTTTTCCAGCAAAATCTGCCTGTAGGAAACTTTTCACGAGGGAAACTGCATACATATTAAGTACAAGCTGCGCAGGTGGACTGTTTCAGAATTGTTCCCCTGTCTGTATTAGCACTAAATAAGGTGAGGTATAGTGCCCTATAGTTACCAACGCTTTTAGGGGTGGATTTTCAAAAGCATTTATGCATGGAAAACATTATTTTGCATGTAAATAACTGGCTGAGGTTTGTGCGCATAAAAGAGGTGCTCTGGGCAGGGAGAGGGGAAAGTTGGCTTTTAAGACACACTGTGTCAATCAAAACTCCAAAATCTTAATTTTATCAGTGGACAAAGGAGGAACCCCCTCAACAGTAAGGTTCATCATCTGATCTAGACTAGGCATTCTGCCTAACTAGGCAGCCTAGGTCTTAACAAGACTCAAAACAAAATTGTTTTGGGCTAACCATCTATTGATTGCTCCATATGACATAAGAGATTCTATTGTCACTAAAATACAGAACTGACGGAATTGTATATCATCTGCATAAATTTTATAAGCTACCTCACAAGATCGTAAAATGCTGCTGAGAGAAAACAAATTGGAACAAAACAGAGGGTAAGTACAAATCCTTGAGTTACTCCCATAAAAACAGACTTCCAAGTGGATCGAGACTGCACAACTCTCACCTGCATCTTATACACAGACAAAAATGGAATAAAAGTTAGTCAATTTATTTGATGTGTTGAATCAATTTTTCCATAAAAATCAATGCGATGTACAATAAAAATTAACATATCTGCACCTATCCCAAGCCAAAAATCTAGTTATCAGAATGGGTGCTAACTTGATCAAATGCACCTGAGATGTCCAAAGGTATAATAGCTGCTCCATCTTGACCCACAGACACAACACACAGACAATATTAGTAGAAATGAAATCAGACTGCGAGTCCACCAGTAAAGTTGCATTTAACTCCATCCAATCCAACTCACTAGACTTAAATGAACTCCAATTCCCATCGGGGCACTAACAACTTCCAGATGCCTCTCTCGAGCACGGGCCACACATCCTCCACAAACTGAAGCTTGCATGGCTAATGCCAATGTCTCAAAGGCCTGTTTGAGTAGGGATCTTGTCATAAGAGTTTCTGAGAGCCATACCCCCCTTCCACAAGGCTTGTGATCTTGTGAGTAATGGCAGTGACCAAGGCATCAATCTTAGGTGCAGTTAGTGTAGCTGGGTTTAAAAAAGGTTAGATAAGTTCTTGGAGGAGAAGTCCATTAATCGCTATTAAGTTGACTTAGGGAATAGCCACTACTATTACTGGCATCAGTAGCATGGGATCTACTTAGTGTTTGGGTACTTGCAGCCTGGATTGACCACTGTTGGAAACAGGATGCTGGGTTTGATGGACCTTTGGTCTAACCCAGTATGGCAATTTCTAATGTTCTTATGAATTATACACTCACAAGTGGATTTCAAAAGCTCTACGCGCCAAAGCCAGGAGATATGCATGTGTATCGGCCCAGCGCACGCTGCGCATATTTTAAGAGATGCCCGGATATGCGAGTAAAAATGTTTTTCATAAAAGGGGTGGGGCATGGACATTCCAGGAAATATAAATAAAACCATTGTGTTAAGTATTTATGCAGAACCAGCGCATGCCAGGATCCCTATCTGTATAACTTTCCTTCTGCTATGGACGGCATGTAAGTCCTGAAACAAACAAAAAAAACAAACTAGGCCAGTCAGCAGGGTTTTAAGGTCGGAGCTAACAGGGTAAAAGGGAGGAAAGTCCTCCCCTTTACTGGGGCGAACTGGAAACAAACTGGGGAAACAAGTGTGTCAGAGTGCGTTATCTACTAAAATCCCCCCACTTATGGGATCGAGATGGCATGTGCGCACCCATGCACACGACAATGTAAAATCGTGCACACATGTACGCACGTATAGCTGATTTTATAAGAGGCGCACATATACACGCATGTTATAAAATCACCGCACCCATGCACGCGAACCAGCAAACACGCACACATGTCCTCCCATGCCAGGTCTTAAAATTCACCTTTCAGACTTCAGCCAGAAGGAAATAAAGCTGACTCATCACCTTTCCCACTTCAGCTCGGCAACAGGGAATTCACATTTCATAGTAATCATGTCTCTGATAGCTCTGTGCAACGGAAAAGACTTTGGAGTGTTCCTGCAGCCCTCCAGAATCCCAAATTTGGGATTCTGGAGGGCTCTAATTTGGGATTCTCCTGTTTGCTGATCTTGAGGGATTTGAGTACTTGGGATATAAGAGAGATTAATTCCTCTCTTTCAAACAGCCAGAGGAGTCCTCTATTTTCTGAAAAAAAGATCTCCTTCCTTCTCTTCTGAAACCCCAGACAGTGTTATTCCCTGTCCTGAGGTGGACCTGGGGGAGATGAGGATCTTCTGGAGATCCTGGAAGAAGATCCCTCTCACCAAGGGAGATGTTTCTTCATAGGGAAACTCCAATGCCCCAAGGAATGCAGAGTTTGGGAGGTCGCTTGAGAATCAGCCATAATCTGTCCCTTAGGCCTGCCCTGCGGTAGAAAGGGGACATTTGGCCATAAGCTCCCCCACGGGAGGTGCACCCAAGCCTTCAGGATTGACAGCTCCAGATGAACTCCTGAGGAAGAAGAGGTCAAGGGAGACCGAGCCAAGCTCTCCCTCTCTTGCACTCATTGTGCACTTAAAATAGCATCTCCTGCCACAAAACCACCCAGGTCCTCCTCATGCCACAGCAGGCCAAGCCCCGACAGGCCCCACCACCACCACAACCATCGGTTTCCAGTGCTGTCTCCTGCACCAGGGAACCTCACCAAGCATGTTGCCCCTTGCTTCCCCCACCTCCTGCAGGTGCTGCACACTCACTCTGGGCCTGCAGAGGAGCTCCAGCAGCAGGTTCCACTCGTGCGACACTTTCTTTGGCCCTCCATGCTTCCTTTGCCCCTGGAGCTTTCTTAGAAGAGTTGCAGCAACCACTAGAAACCCAGCCGGTCCATGCAGTCGATCTTTTCCCCTTTTTCTTTTTTAAATAATTTGATCACCTATTCTGCTCAATGTAAAGACGTCTTACACAAGGAAGGAATAGGATCAGAGCCCAAAATATTAGGAGGCTGAGGTAGTGGTGTTGGGGAGGTGAGAGGGAGAAGAAATAAACAGACCACAGTCCTGAGAGGAGAATAGACCACAGTCCTGAGAGGGGAATTTCAACCTCAAAGAGGGGAGGCTAACTGAGTCTACCTCTTCATCCCTTGGATATCAAAGGGTGGTCAACTGGGAGCCCTCCAAATGCTGCAGCAATCTAGATATGTCTGCAGCTGCTGGAGAGAGAAACACGATGAGGTTTAGTGCTGCACTAGCTCATGTATTGCGAGAGTGATGATACAGAGAACCTGCATTTCTTTGTCTCCATCAGCTCGCAGGGAGGCATAACCCACTGGTCTGGACTAGTATGGCAGAATGATCACAAAGAGAGCTTTAAAATCAATCATACAGCACTATGGGGTACTTTTCAATAGCCCACATAGTTGCAAAGTACACGAGTACTTTTACTGGGCACACATGCTTAAAAAAGCATCCATGAGCACTGCACCATTTATTTGTGCAGCAGCTGAGGGGAGGTAAAATAGTACACGTGCTTTCAAAAATTTCAAGTGCATGAATCATTTTCCTCTTATGATCTAAATATACCCGGGGGGGGGGGCTTTTTTTTTTTTTTTACCTGGCTAAGTATTTACGTAGTGGAAGCCTGTGTGTACTTTTAGCTGGGCAGAGATTGACAATTTTCAAACTGGCTATTTCACCTGGGTAATGACTCTGAAAACAGTCTTCTATACGATTAAGGGGGAAAAGAACAAAAGAGACATCTTACCTCGGCTCTTATCTGCCGCATGGAATCGCGTTCTCTCAGTGTGGCAGTGTGAGGCGTCTTGTTAACCGTATCAAAGTCGATCGTGATCCCGAAGGCTACACCAATCTCATCAGTTCTGGCGTACCGTCGACCAATGGACCCAGAAGAGTCATCCACTTTGTGAGAGATGCCATTCTTTGTTAAAGCTTCAGCTGTGGAACCCAGTAAGTCAAGAGTTAGCAACTATTGTTCAACAAGAAGGACTTCCACAAGGTCCAGTTTCATAAAGAAAAAACATTTTGAATGAATGAATGAAATTCAAAATAAATTCCTTGAGCAATAGAAATTTCACCAGGATGTTCATGCTGCACTTTTAAAGCCAAGAGCATCATCATCTATTTATTTATTTAATAGTTTTTAATATACCGACATTCGTATGGCACATCACGCCGGTTTACAAGTAACTCAATTAAAGGAGGAATTACAATGAACAGGGGGCCGGGGATGGGAGCAGGCCAGAAAGAGGAGGGGGGTAATGGAGACAGGAGAAGAGAGGGAAAGATAGGTAGCGTGAAATAGAGAATAAAGAGCAACCGTGAAAACAATAGAAGGAACTTATTTACAGAAGGATCTATTTACAATAGTTACATCTAAAATAATATTAATTACTTCAGTTTCATTGAAATACTTTATAAAATTGCAGAACGATAAAAAAGGGAGGGCAGGCAGCGGGAGGTGGAGAGGTATTGCCTTAGGGAGGGAAAGGCGGGCGGGGTGGTAGGGAGGGAGACTAGGGGCTATAAAGGTGGGGGTGGGTAGGACTGGGTAGAAGTGTCTAGGTTTGGTTGGTTTCAGGATAGGCCTTTCTGAAAAGCCAAGTTTTTAAGCCTTTTTTGAAGGTGGCCAGGCAAGGTTCAAGGCGGAGAAAGGTGGGGAGGGTATTCCAGAGTGAAGGGCCCGCTATGGTAAAGGCCCTTTCTCTCGTGGAGGTGAGATGAGCGATTTTAAGGGAGGGAGTATGTAGAGTACCTGCATGAGAGGATCTGGTTGGACGATTGGTTATACGGAAATGCGGTGAGTCTTTGAGCCAGGGGTTGGTTTTGTAGAGGAGGTTGTGGAGGGTGGTCAGGGTTTTATACTGTATACGGAATGAGATGGGTAACCAGTGGAGGTCCTTAAGTATAGGGGTGATGTGGTCTCTTTTTCGGGTGTTCGTTAGGATTCTCGCCATGGCGTTCTGTAGGATTTGTAGGGGTTTGATGGTCGACTCTGGAAGGCCAAGGAGGAGGGAATTGCAGTAGTCCACTTTGGAGAGGATAGTGGACTGCAAGACTAGTCGGAAATCTTGTGTGTGGAGCAGAGGAAACTGCAAGACTAGTCGGAAACTGCAAGACTAGTCGGAAATCTTGTGTGTGGAGCAGAGGAAACTGACTTGCAAGCACTGTTTGCCTAGGCATGTTTAGCCAGACAACACTGTGGTTACCCTAATCACGATAAATAACATGAGTGGAGGAGTAGCCTAGTGGTTAACACAGCAGGCTATGAACCAGGGAAACCAGGGTTAAAATCCCACTACTGATCCTTGTGACCTTGTGCAAGTCATTTTACCCTCATGTTGCCTAGGGTACAAACATACAGGTCGATTTTGAAAGCATTGCTCCGACAAAAACGCCCACATACGCACATATGTGGGACTCGCGTGAGCAATGCGGATCTTAAAAAGCTGCAAAATATGCACTTATGTATCTGTGCGCACAGGGGGGCGGATTTTCAGAGCCCTGCTCGCCGGTGCGCCTATGTTCAATAGGCCTACCGGCGCGCGCAGACCCTGGGACTCGCGTAAGTCCCGGGGTTTGGCGAGGGGGGCGTGTCGGGGGCGGGCCCGGTCGGCGCGGCGTTTTGGGGGCGTGTTGGCAGCGTTTTGGGGGCGGGCCCGGGGGCATGGCTGCACCCTCTGTACCCGCCCCCAGGTCGCGTCCCGGCGCGCTAGCGGCCCACTGGCGCGCGGGACCTGTCTAAACCCGCGGGCCCTGTCTAAACCCCCCCCGACAAAGGTAAGGGGGGGGTTTAGACAGGGCCGGGCGGGTGGGTTAGGTAGGGGAAGGGAGGGGAAGGTGAGGGGAGGGCAAAAGAAAGTTCCCTCCGAGGCCGCTCCGATTTTGGAGCGGCCTCGGAGGGAACGGGGGTAGGCTGCGCGGCTCAGCGCGCGCCGGCTATACGGAATCGATAGCCTTGCGCCCGCCGATCCAGGATTTGCGCGGCTACGCGCGTATCTACTAAAATCCCGCGTACTTTTGCTTGCGCCTGATGCGCCAGCAAAAGTACCCCAATTCGCGCGGTTTGAAAATCTACCCCAGGAGGAATAAGTTGGCAGAAAAGGGGCAAGGCCGAGACGCTGAATTTTAAAAACGAAACCCTCAGTGCGCGTATGCTAGATATCCGCGTAACTTTACTGCTGCTCCGAATGAGGAGCAAGTTTGTAAATCTCAAGTTTTAGGACTTATAGGAGAGGGTGAAGGGTCCTGGTGAACTGGCAAGTGTGCATGATGAAGAACCAGAGGGTCGGAAAGACCTTGCTATTACCTGTGCAAACTGATGGACTAATTGGAAAACTGGGAATGTGCTTCAAGTGAGCATGTGTTAAAATTCGCTGACATACGCACGTAAAAGCCGACCTAGCCCTATAGAAGACACATGCATGCTAGCTGTACTTGTGTAACCTCTTAAAATTAGGAGCAAACTTACAAGTGATTGGTGTATTTTAAAACATACGAATATATACACGATTAAAAACTCTAGCGTATCCTCGCTCGTGTGCCGATACATGTATGCATGGGTATACGCACGCTCGTTTTACAAATCAACCTCTTAGATTGTGAGCCTTCTGGGGATAGGAACTATCTACAGTACCTGAATGTAATCTGCTTTGAAGTGCCAAAAAGCAAAATATAAATAAAATAAATAAATGGCTGGAAATTTTGTCAAGTTACACCATGGCTAAGAACTACTGAACAAAATCAGCAGGTACTAAAAAATGCCAATAATTACATTTTATTGTTATTTAAAATAATGTTAAATACACTTTGGGGCGGATTTTAAGAGCCCTGCTCGCGTAAATACGCCCGGAGGGCGTATTTACGCGAGCAGGGCATGTCGGGGGCATGTCGGGGGGCGGGGCCGAGCGGCGCGCCATTTTCGGGGCGGGACGCGGCGTTTCGGGGCGGGACCGGGGGCGTGGTTTCGGCCCAGGGCGGTCCAGGGGCGTGGCCGAGCCCTCCGGAACCGCCCCCGGGTCGCGTCTAGGCGCGCCAGTGGGCTGCTGGCGCGCGGGGATTTACTTCTCCCTCTGGGAGGCGTAAATCCCCCAACAAAGGTAGGGGGGGGGGGTTAGGTAGAGGAAGGGAGGGGAAGGTGAGGGGAGGGCGTTAGCGAATTCCCTCCGAGGCCGCTCCGAAATCGGAGCGGCCTCGGAGGGAATGGAGGTAGGCTGCGCGGCTCGGCACGCGCCGGCTACACGGAAATCGGTAGCCTTGCGCGCGCCGATCCATGATTTTAGCGGCTACGCGCGAATCTACTAAAATCCCGCGTACTTTTGTTGGCGCCTGGAGCGCCAACAAAAGTACGCCAACGCGCCGTTTTTGAAAACCTACCCCTTTGAGAACAAGCGTCTGAAAAGCAGCTAAGAACTGGCAAAAAAATAAGTTAGAAGTTGTCAGGGATATTGCCACTAAATATACTTATAAAGGTTATCTCCAAGATAACTTTAACCTTAACTGGATACATTGAAACATATTCTGTTAGGTAGCAGAATAAAAAAAAACATGAAAAACAAAAATAATTGTAGCTGGCATATTAAGCCGATCCTCCACCCTCTAAAAAACTGAAACGAATGTCAGTCAAAGCATGGGAACCACTCCCCCCCAAATTTTCAAATATTGTGGTCTATTGGCCTGAAGAGTCTCCACTGAATTCAGAAAATAAATTTATTTATTTATTTATTATTTTTTATATACCGACATTCGATCTCAATCGAGATATCACACCGGTTTACATTCAGGTACTGTAGGTATTTCTCTATCCTCAGAGGGCTTACAATCTAAGTTTTGCACCTGAGGCAATGGAGGGTAAAGTGAGTTGCCCAAGGTCACAAGGAGCGACAGCAGGCCTCAAACCCTGGTCTCCTGGTTTATAGTCTCTAACCTCGAGGCTATTCCTCCTCCCAATGTGGCCAGGGTGGGGAAAGTGGGTTATGCATCTCTACCAGGAGATGGAGTCGGAGCAAACTGACATCACTGTATATATAGCCCTGCAGTGACATCAGCCTGCCAAGTATTCTCTTCAAAAGCAATTGTGGACAAACTAGCAAAAAACTTGATTAAAAACAGATAACCATTTCAATACTTGGCCAATAAGCAACACTGAGCTCAGATAAGAATGTAATAACATTAGTCTAGGGACTAGACGAACACTTGCTAGAAATCCCTGTAATTCACAGTCACACAGGAGGGCCATACTATAATCATTCAGCAGCCAAAGGAGGAAAGCTGGATTCATCTGACTGTCCTAAAGAAAAGGAAATTATCAGGTAAGAAGTAATTTCTCATTTCTTAGCATCCAATCAGATGAATCCAGAACAAGTGGGATACACCAAGCTACTCCTGAATAGGGCGGGAGGGCTGCCCACGGTCCTGTCAAAACCGCATGTGCAAAGGCTGCGTCCTCCCGAGCCTGCACATCCAGACGATAATACCTGGAAAAGATGTGTAAGGAGGACCACGTTGCAGCTCTGCAAATGTCGACGGGAGACAGCAATCTAACTTCCGCCCACGACATTGCTTGAGCCCTAGTGGAATGAGCCCTAACCTGACTAGGTAACGGCTTGCCAGCATCAACGAATGCTGTCATGACTACCTCCTTAATCCAGCAGGCAACTGTAGCCCGTGAGGTCAGTTCTCCTTGTTTAGTACAGCCATGAAGAACAAACAGGCGATCTGTTTTCCATAAGGCTCAGTAACCTCCAGATACTGGAAGATAGGTCTCTTGACATCCAAGGAGCACAACAGACGATACTCCCCTACATCTCTCTTTGTCCAGGGATGGCAGGGAGATGGACTGATTCAAGTGAAATGCAGTGACTACCTTTGGTAAAAAAGAAGGAACAGTATGGAGCCGTATCACCCCTGTAGTCACCCAGAGGAAAGGCTCCTGGTAAGAAAAAGTCTCTGAAGCTCAGAAACTCTCCGCGCAAAATAAATTGCCACAAGAAACACCGTTTTCAAGGTCAGTAACAGCAAAGACAGGTTACACATCGGTTTAAAAGTAGGACCCGCAAAGAAATCCAAGACCAAATTCAGACTCCATAAGAGTACTGGAAACTGTAATGGAGGGCAAAGATGTTTCACTCTTTTCAGGAAATGGGCCAGATCAGGGTGAGCCAACAAAGAACCAACATTCACCTGACCCTTGAAACAGGCGAGCGCCGCTACTTGTACCTTTAAGGAATGAAGGACCAAACCTTTATTCATGCCATCATGCAAAAAGTCCGAAATGAGCGGGATGTTGACCAAATGAGGAAGAGTACCTTGTCCCTCACACCAGGTCTCAAACACTCACTAAACTCACACATAGGCCAAGGAAGTGGAAAACTATCTAGCCCTGAACAAAGTGGAAATCACTGCCACCGAGCATCACGTATCAGCAATCAAGCCCTCTCAAGGGCCAGATCATAAGACAAAACAGAGTTGGATCTTCGTGAAGAACCGAACCCTGACTTAGCAGGTTCCTCTGTGTCGGAAGTCAAAGAGACAAGTCCCAAGGAGCCACTGCAAATCTGCATACCATGGCCTCCTGGACCAATCCGGAGCAACCAAGAGCACCATCCCTCTGTGTTGCTCGATCCTTCGAATCAATCTGCCAAACTTAGGCCATGGAGGAAAGGCATACAGCAAATTGGCTTCTGGTCACTCCTGCACTACGGCATTGATCCCCAACGACTTTGGATCTCTCCTGCGGCTGAAGAATCGCAGAGCTTTCACATTACGAGAAGTCACCAGACGGTCTAGGAAGAGGACCCCAGTGATCCAGAATCAGCTGAAACACCACATCTGACAAGACCCATTCTCCTGGGTCCAGACTCTCCCTGCTGAGAAAGTCTGCTCTTACATTTTCTCTTCATGCTATGTGTGAGGCGGAGATCATCTGGAGATGCACTTCTGCCCATTCCATTAGCTGATCTATTTCCTGTGATACTTGCTGGCTCTTTCCTCCCTGATGATTGATGTAAACCACAGTGGTTGCACTGTCCGACATTTCCTGGACCGATCGACTCTGTAGCCTGTCTCTGAACTGCAAACATGCCAATTGGACTGCCCTGGCTTCCAGACGATTGATGTTCCAGAGAGACTCCTTTGTATTCCAGTGCCTTTGCAACATCAGCTCCCAACAGTGAGCTCCTCAACCAAGGAAACTTGCATCTGTTGTTGGTACTAACCAGTCCGATGGCACTAGGGAAATTACCTTCCTTAAATGATCTGCCTGCAGGCACCACTGCAGCTGGGAGGAGACTTTCATTAGCAGCAGGAGTCAAATCGAATAGTCCTGAGACTGCGGGTTCCATCGAGACAGCAGGGAGTGCTGAAGAGGACGCATATGCACCCTCGCCAATGGGACTACTTCCAGGGTCGCCGTTATTAAGCCAAGTACTTGCAGGTAGGACCATATAGTCGGGCACATATTGTTCAAGAACAGATGGAGCTATGTCATCAACATCTGAATGCGTGCTTCCAGCAGGAAAACCTTGCCCTGCCTTGTGTCGAACCGAAACCCAGAGGCATGCCAACGACTGAGCCGGCTCTAGGCCAGGTTCACCACCCAGCCAAGACTTGGCCCGAATTAGCCAGTTGTCAAAGTATGGGTAAGCAAGGATTCCATCTTTTCTCAATGCTGCCATCACTACCACCATTACCTTGGGAAGAGGTCCTTGGGGCAGTGGCCAGACAAAAGGGCAGAACCCGAAACTGATAATGGCATCCCAGAACTGCAAACCACAGAAAGCGTTGATGCTGTAGTCAGATGGGAATAAGGAGATATGCCTCTGGCAGATCCAAAGAGGTCAGAAAATCCTCCGACTGCACGGCCATTATTACAGAGTGCCATGATTCCATGCGAAAATGTGTCAACAGCAGATGGCGGTGACACCTTTGAGATCCAGGATGGGACGAAAGGAACCCTCCTTCTTGGGCACAATGAAATAATTGGAATATCAACCTGTATTTTCTTGACATTTGGGCACTGGATCCACAGCCCTCAGAGGAGCCTTGCCAATGTAGTTTCCACTGCCTATTTCTTCTGTGGTGAGTGCAGGGAGATGTCATGAACACAACCCTAGGAACACTGCGAAACTCCAACGCATAACCAACCCATATCACTTCCAGGATCCATTGATCCGATATGATCTCGACGCATCTCTGAGAAGAGAGAGAAGTGTCTCCCTATCTCTTGTTCCCGGGGGTGGGTCACAAAACTTCATTGAGAGGTCAGGAAGTTCCACGCCCTCGCCCCTTCTTGGCTGTTGTGGATGAAAGGACAGAGACCTCTAGGGTCGCCGCTATTAAACTTTATCTAGATATCTTCCTCACTTGCCAGCTTACAGAATATCGACCTCTTAGTTCGACATCAAAATTGTTTGTTGAACAGTATTTACTTACAGAGATCTCTTACAAAAGGCACGAATTCCTGATTCTGGTTCAGAGGTAGCACAGAGCATTTATATGGAGCTACTATGGCTCTCTGAAGGGTCATTCCTCTACAGGGAGAGAAACGCCTGGATCCACTAGTATGACTTCTCATGTTAAAAGAGCGTGGCGTCTGCTTCTTATCCTTTGGCAAACGAGGAACCAGAGATATGCCCCATTTACTGGCCAATTTTTCAACTCGTTTCCAAATAGCAGCAAGCCTTTAAAGGGCAATTTTGTAAGGTTAGCCTTGGAGGTCGCATCAGCCGACCAATTTCTCAGCCATAACTGATGCCTGGCTGCTACAATGGAAGCCATTCCTCTGGTTGAAGAGTGGATCAAATCACAGCCCGTATCTGCCAAAAAGGCAGCAGCTGGCTCCACTACTGCCCTGGAGTTCATCCCAGAATCATTGACCTCCTGGGATAGAAATAAACAAGACTAAGCCACCAAGGACAACAAGATGCAATCTGCAAGGTCATTGCCACTGCATCAAATGCTTGCTTAAGGATAGTCTCAAACCTTCTATCATGAGCATCCTTCAAGGCCGCTCCTCCTTCCACGGGAATAGTGGTCTGCTTGGAGACCGCACACACAAGTGCATCTACCTTCAGAAAATGTAAACGCTCTCTTGCCACTGGATCCAGAGGATAGAGGCCTTCCAAAACCCGACCCCCTTTGAGATTAGCCTCTGGGACGTCCCAATCAAGATCAAGTAATTCTTGAATGGCTTTTATCACAGGTCAAAAATGAGAGAGCTTACGCAAGGAAACCAAAATGGGATTTATCCTTGGCTCAGTCACAGCATCTGCCCCAGGGACTCAGAGCATTTTCAAGGTCTGGGAAATCAGAGCTTGCAGTTCATCTTTATGAAAGAACTGTATCGTAGTTCTATATCGTTCTAATTCTGGGGGAATTTCATTATCTTCAAGGGAGTGAAGATTGGTGTCATCATCCATGCCATCCGAAACTCCATCAGGAAGTCCTGCCGCTGCTCTAGCAGTATTCCAGCGCTTAACAGTAGGTCCTGGCAAGGTTCTTACCTGTGACTCTGCTCTGAGAGCAATACAGAGGGCTGAAGATTGCACCTGGAGAATAGATTGTAAGCCCTGAAAAAAATTCTACCCACAAAAAATTAGAAACATGCAATCCAGGAAGTATTTGAGGCACACTCACTAAGGGGGTTATTTTCCAACTCGCATTATGGCCTTTTCGCATGGTGCGATGCTAACTTAAAAGGGGAGGAGTTGGGGGCGGGATTTTTGGAAACGTGGGCTGGCTTCACACTTTGCAAAGCCATATCGCACAGTTTTAACGTCGAAAACGTCTACAACTTTTTCAGTGACGTTAAGCTGTGCGATATGCCCATAATGCAAATTGTGATTTTTTTTCGCAAATTGCGTTTTGGGTATTTTAGGCTGGGGAAGGATTAGAGGAAGGCCCTGAGATGGGGGAGAAGATTGGAGGAGGGCCCTGAGATGGGGGAGAGGAGGAGAGCGCCTGTGGGGGTGGCACCATAGTAAGCAACTATTTATGCTACTATAGGAGGCCCATCTAGTAACTAGAGGTGAGGTTTAGGTAGTAGTGTAGGGGTTAGGGGCTACTTTGACATGCAGAGTGAGACGTACGAACAGAACAGTACACTCTTGTGAAGATTTGATGTCCTTCGGAGTGAGGAAACTCACACAAAGATGAGATTTGTACAATGTTCTCTCAACCTAGCTTGATGGACTCTCCATGAGAGAACATTGTACAAATCTCATCTTTGTGTGAGTTTCCTCACTCCGAAGGACATCAAATCTTCACAAGAGTGTACTGTTCTGTTTGTACGACTCACTCTGAATGTCAAAGTGGCCCCTGACCACTACACTACTAACTAAACCTCATCTCGAGTTACTAGGTGGGCCTCCTATAGAGATATAAATATCTACCTACTAGAAGGTCCATATAGCTAGTCTCAGTATCTCTCTCTCTCTCTCCCCCTCCCCCCCTAGTGGTTGCAGGTAGGAACTGCAATAATTGTAGTATCGCAAAGTGTGAAAAAGTTATTGCACTCTGCGGTAATACCTATGCGAAGCGCTAAGATAGCCTATTTATCGCAATCTGCACTATTATTTTAAAACACACCCCTCTTCCTTTCGCATGCGATATTTGATGAATCTAGCCCTAAGCTACCATCCCCTGCAGAGGAACCAGTTAGGGGAGTTCCAAAATCAGGCGCCCCACCTAAGCCATCTGTATCCAGGCCTATATCTGGCTGGGAAGAGCCAGGCTTAATGAAATCAGAAGGCGGCAATTCTACCTGAGCCTCCATACAGTACTGGCACAAGTTAGCAAGCACTCCTGGTTGAGATGCCCAAAAATGACAGGCAGCGCAAACAGAAAGGCGCTTCGCCTTCTTAAGCACAGGCGTCATAATGGCCGACAGTGCATTTGAGCGGTGGCCGGAGACATGAGTCTAGCTGGTTTTTTTTTTTTTTTTTTATACGTCCAAAACCACTAGGCGTTCCACAGCTAGGTGTTCAAAACTTAGGCACCCCAAAAATAAGCGTAACTTGTGCACACAGGTAAGCCTGTGGCCACTTAAGGCACTGCTTAACTTAGAAGCACATAATACAAGGCCCGAGTAGGAGTCCAAAACCTGGACGCACAACCTGGATGCACAGATAGACGCACATACCAAACTGGCAATCCTGTAGAGGGTAGCCTAATGCTGCTGTAGCCTACTATGTGTTGCGCAGCAAAAAAGTGTCAGAGCAGAACCTAGCCTACAGAGGCTGCTCAACCTGCCAGGCTGCCCACATCCCTTGACCTCTCACGGAGTGGGACGAACATCGGAACAGCGCCTGAGCACGGAGACCAGGATAAAAGGAGGAAGCCCTATGCTACAAAAACCTCCTTTTTACATCTCTGTAAATATTTTTTTTTTCTTTTGTTGAGGGACAATGGAAATCACCTCAGTAATTCTCAACTGAGGGATCACTGCAAGAAGTGGGGCAAATTTACTTTCCTTATTTCTCCTTTTTCAAAATGAAGCAATCCCCAGTAAGGAGATGCATATCCACCATCTGCTGGAGACAGAGAATTCTGGCAGGCTGATATCACTGCAGGGGTATATATACTGTGACATCAGTTTGCTCCGTCCCCATCTGCTGGTTGTGGTGCATAACCCACTTGTTCTAAATTCATCTGACTGGACACTAAGAAAGGGGGTTAACACTGCTTGGCCCCAACATTTTTTTTTTTTTTTAAGATATCGAGGGGGCGGATTGACCACTCTTTGAATGCTAGATTTTTTTTTTCTATGTTTGGTAAGCCAGCGAGCAGCAGCAAAGAATATTCAATGAAACATTTATCTGGAGACGTTTAATTGAATATTCAGCTAAAACTTATCTGGTTAACTTTATCTGGATATCTTCCTCACTTGCCAGCTTACAGAATATCGACCTCTTAGTTAGACATCAAAATTGTTTGTTGAACTGTATTTACTTACAGAGATCTCTTACGAAAGGCATGAATTCCTGATTCTGGCTCAGAGGTAGCACAGAGCATTTATATGGAGCTACTATGGCTGGGAAACTGAAATACTGCAAAAGAAAAGAAAAAAAATATCAGTTCAGCTAATAATCAAGAGGTCAATATTCAAAAACTTAATCTGGCTAAGCCCCAAACTTAGCCAAACAAAGAGGTCCATATGCAGCTGCTAAGCAGCTGAGTTGCATATACGGTTCCCAAGTATTTAAAAGTTATCCAGATAAGTCTGTCTGACTAACTTTAGCACATGTCTTCAGCACGATCAGAGTTAGCCAGATAAATTATCTGACTATCTCAACTACTCCCAGTTATGCCCCCAACCCGCCCACCACTTTGCCAGCTAACTAGCTGGATAAGTAGTTATCCGGCTAAGTGGTGCAGAATATGGACATTAGAGTATTTAAATGTCTCCCCCCACTGATCAACCACATTTTAGTCATTTTTCTTTTCTTTTTTAAAGGCAGGCAGGGGGTATTCCAGGGCAGCAAAGATATCTGGTTAACTTAGCCACATACCTCTGAATACTGGCTAAGCTAGCCAGATATCTCTCAGACTGCCTCAGTGCAGTCCTAAAGTTATTCGGCCATAGGTAGTCTGACCTTGCTACTTAACCAATTACATTCAAAATATAGCCAGTGAAGTGGCTGCAAAATCAAACTAAAAAAAATATATATATATATTTGGAGCCTTCAAGCCCAATCCCCCAGTTCCCACTCCAGAAAGCATTAAAATAAGTGTAGGCTTAGCATGTAATACCCCAACCCTCCAAATTAAAAAAGCCAACAACAAAAACAGCAGGCGTTAGCAACCTGAGACCACTCCCCTCTCTCTTCCCTGTTGTGGAAATCACAAATCCGCTCTGCTCCCCAACCCACCCATCTGCAAAACCGACTCCATCCTAGTCCCAATTCCCCGGATCTCTGAAACCCCAACCAGGAGCATGGTAGTGTTTTACTTGCTTCCATCTGTTTCCAACATTACTTTGATAACGCTATCATCATACACTTCCTGCGGTGTTGTCAGAGCTCCCAGTTTGGGTTTCAGAGTTCCAGGGAGTGGGGTTCAGGAGGGTAGGAGCAGCAGCTTGCAACTTTCCAAAAATAAATATTAGGGAAAATGGGGGTGGGGGGGTGGGGTGGCCTTGGGGTGCTAACAATCAGAGGGTTTTTTGGTGGGTTTGGCGGAGAGTCTGTGTTGCGGATGGGAAGACCTGCACTTGTTAAAGAAGATGTAGGGACTGTAGAGCTGAGTAAACTGTGTGGATGAAAGACTGGATTTATTTATTTATTTATTTAGGGCTTTTTTATACCGACACTCATGATACCAATCATATCGTATCGGTTTACAATAAACAGTGGTGCAATAACATTAACAACAACGTGAACAATAGGCTAGGAGAGAAGAAGAGAGTGAAAGTTACAATAAACAGGGGCACTTGAACTGGGAGGAGGAAAAGCCAGAGTAATGGCTAGCATAGAACTAGGTAATATTTAGTCTCAGAAATAAATAATATAAAGATATATACATAAGGCTATAATAGACACTAGTATTCAGGACTGAATGTAATCAACTATACATGGTATCCTATACCTAGTTGTAGCAGTAGGGGATGTCATAGATCGGGGAAGGCTTGTAGAAATAGCCATGTCTTGAGATTCTTTCTGAATGTCTGCGTGCAAGGTTCTTGTCTAAGGTCTGTGGGCATGTTGTTCCAGATGGTTGGTGCTGCTGCCGAGAAGGCTCGATCTTTAGTGGATGAGAGGTGTGTGAATTTGGCTGGGGGGGGGGGGTGTAGCGTACCTTTGTATGCTTCTCTGATGGGTCTGGTAGAGAAGTGTAGCGTGAGAGGGTTGTGTAAGTCGATGGGTGTACTGTTGTATATAGCTTTATGGATGATGGTGAGACACTTGTGTAGAATTCTGAAGTTTACTGGGAGCCAATGTAGGTTTTTCAGGATAGGTGTGATGTGGTCTCTTCTATTGGAGTTTGTTAAAATTCTGGCCGCCGAGTTTTGTAGCATCTGCAGTGGTTTGGTGGAAGAGGCGGGGAGGCCTAGCAAAATGGAATTGCAGTAATCCAATTTGGAGAATATAATGGCCTGGAGTACCAATCTGAAGTCTTGAAAATACAGTAGCGGTTTGAGTCTTTTTAATACCTGCAGCTTGAAGAAGCAGTCTTTGGTTGTGTTGGTGATGAACTTTTTTAGATTTAGTTGGTTATCAATTATAACTCCTAGGTCTCTTGCTTGGTTGACCAGGGTGTTGTTGTGACTTGTGTGTAGGCTATCTTTGTGGTTGAGGGATATAAGGAGCATTTCTGTCTTGGACGTGTTGAGTACAAGGTTTAAGGTAGTAAGGAGGTCGTTGATTTCTTTGAGGCAGTTGTTCCAGAATTTCAGTGTTTTTGTAAGGGATTCGGTTGTAGGGATCAGGATTTGGACATCGTCGGCGTAGAGATAGTGTTTGAGTTTAAGATTCGTAAGCAGCTGGCAAAGGGGGAGAAGGTATAGGTTGAATAGTGTAGGAGACAGAGAAGAGCCCTGAGGAACACCTCTTGTGGTGTTGATGAGCGGAGATTCCTTGTTGTTGATCTTTACTTTGTAACCTCTGTTCGTGAGAAAAGAGTCGAACCATTTGAAAGCCGTACCTGTTATCCCGATGTCCGAAAGTCGTTTTAGAAGAGTGGTATGGTTCACCGTGTCGAATGCTGCTGAGATGTCGAGGAGTATTAGCAGGAAGGAGTGCCCAGAGTCCATACCCATGATGAGATGGTCTGTGAGGGAGATGAGGAGGGATTCGGTGTTTAGAGCTTTGCGAAATCCATATTGAGATGAATGGAGAATGTTGTGATCTTCCAGGTATTCTGCTAATTGGGTGTTAACTATTTTTTCCATGATCTTTGCTAGAAAAAGGTAGATTGGAAATAGGCTGGAAGTTGTTGGGTTCTCTAGGATCTAGATTTGTTTTCTTAAGAAGGGTTTTGAGGGTGGCAATTTTTAGGACGTCCGGGAAGATTCCTTGTGATAGTGAGCAGTTTATGATGTCAGCTAGGAATTTGGAGATGCAGTCTGGCACCGATAGAAGGAGCTTGGTTGGGATTTGGTCCAGTGGGTGGTATGAAGGTTTCATTTTCTTTAAAATTGATCCGATTTCCAGGGAGGAGGTGGGTTCAAATGACTCCAGTGAGGGAGTCATTTGAAACATGGATGGGCCATCATGTTTCTATGCTGAAACTTGGTGTAACTTTAGGGTGGATAATGCTGGCAGGCTGTTATAAAATTACCTCCGCCACAAATGCAGCTCAGAACTAAGAGTATCATCACTCTTGTTTTTCTATTTTACATTTTTTCACTTACATTTTTTCTTCACTTTGTTTCATACTTCTTTCTTTAGCAATGTTCACACAAATCCAGATATTTTTCAGATTAAAAATATAATAATTTACAACTGAGAAACATGTTCCAAGTCTGTCTGAATTTATTACAGAGAATGAGGAGGTAGAAGGGGGAGGGGGCTGGAAGCTGAGAACCATGCTTACCGTCCTCTGCTCGTCGCCCTCCCGCACATGGAACGTGTGCTCTAAGACTGTGTACATTATTCTGCCCAGACCAAACGAGGGCTCGATCACATTAGGGACGATGTCCTCAACTATGACACAAAACAAACAAAAAACAGGATCTTAATCAAAAGGTACCAAATTAAAACCTGGTTTACAGAAGTACTCATTAAAAAAAAAAAAAAAAAAAAACCACACAAAAATATACCTCATAAAGTGAATCAAAAACCGATTGCAAGCGCACTGTCTTCTTATTCTCATATTTATTCTTGCTACTGAGAAACAGTTTGGCATCAAAATGTTTTAATATTAGTTCAATTAACAAAATCTAAAAATGGTTATTTCTCTTTTGAAGTACATGGTGCAGATTTTAGCTAGACCTGCACACAGATATATATATATTTTCTACTGTTATTTGACCTTGGATTTTGGTGTGTGCCTACTTGCCCAAATTAGGGAGATTAACCAAGAATATTCCAGGTGCTTTCTTTAAAATGGTAAAATTTATTTTTACTTTCTAATTTCTTTTCCTCGAGTCCTACCAGATCAGTCCAGGTAAGTGAGTTATGCTCCCCTACCAGCAGATGGAGGCAAAGAGCAACTGGTTTATGTCATCCTATACAGGGTCCTATGCTTCCCTCAGCCTACCGGTAATCTCTATAACAAGATCATATAACTTCTCCCCACACCTCCATTTATCAGTGGGGCTTCACAGGGACAGAAAAAGCAGCAATCCACTCAGCCTTGGGAGACTCACTAAAAAGATGCTTAACATGGGTCCAAAATGTAAGGTGAAACATTATATTCACAGATATCCTCAGCAAGACGAGGAGGAACCTCAACCCCAATAAAGGAACAAAGAATGAAGGAAGAGTGCAGCTTATACCACTGGCAGTCTGGGATGGTCCTGAACTGGTCTGGCCAGACTCAAAGAAAAGAAATTGTCAAGCAAGATTCAATTTCACCTTCTTTATTTTGCTGCCAGACCAGGCCAGGTAAGTGGAATGTACGGAAGCCATCCCTCAGAATGGATGGGATACTGGCTAGGCCTGCTCTTCAAAAGCCTGGACCAAGGATGGCATCTTCTCTGGTTAAAATATATAACTGATAATGAATGAAAGGATCCCCAAGTGGCCACCCTACATAGCTCCAAAAGAGAAACTAGGTGCAGCTCCACTCCCAAAGAGGCCTGGACCCTGGAAAAATGGGCCCTGATACCACTAGGATTTGACACATTTTTTGAAATGTATTTGGTGCTGCCGGCCTCCTTGATACATCAAGCAAACAAAGCTTTAGAAAGCAGTTTCTCCTTTCCTTCATCCAATAAAAAGGATGGCAAAATGGTCAGATGACCAGAAGAAATCGGTCAAATATTGTAGAAGCCCGCTGCAAACATCTAACTGGGTGAAAATCTTCACAACCCTCCTCAACGAATAATTTCTAAAGGATGAAAAAAAACAAACCTGATTAAGATGAAATTGCAAAAAAAAAAAGGGATAGAATTGTGTGGATCACAACCATCTCATCAGAGAATTTGTGATGGGGCTCCCTAAAGAAGATAGCTTGAATTTCTAAGATCCTCCTCACCGAACCTACTGCAACCAGAAACAACACTTTGACGGTCAAATCTTTTAGAGACACTCATTTGAGGAGCTCAAAGGGGACGCTAACCAAGCTCTTAGAGCCAAATTTAGTCCATGAAGGAACAGACTTCCTCAAAGGCAGCCTAGTATGTTTCACCTCCCCTTGGGGAAAATTAAAAACAACTGAATGTCCTGCAAGCAATGACCTGCACATTGAGAGAATTAAGTGCCACCCTTTTTTTCCAGACCTTATGTAAGGTTAAAACTGTAGCCATGGTCCCCAGCCACAACAAATCAAGCCTAGCTGCATACCAAGACTCAAAAATCCACCACACCCTCACAGAAACTAGTGAGGTGGATATCAAAAATAAAACTGAAGACTTGTTTCTGGGGACTTACAACTTATTTAAAACAGCCATGGTACCAGAAGACTGGCGGGTGGCCAATTTGACGTCAGTTTTCAAAAAAGGGTTCCGGGGTGTTCCAGGAAACAACAGACCGGTGAGCATGACGTCGGTACTGGTCAAAATGACTGAAACAATTCTTCAAAACAAATTTTTTACCGCATAAATAAATAGACATGAGGGAGAATCAACATGGGTTTTGCAAAGGGAAGTCTTGCCTTACCAATTTCCTAAATTTTTTGAGTGTGTAAATAAACATACAGACAAGGGTGAGCCAGTTGATACAACGTATTTGGATTTTCAGAAGGCATTTGACAAAGTCCCTTATGAGAGACTCCTTAAGAAATAGGGATTGGAGGCAGTGTTCTACTGTGGACTGGTAACTGGTTAAAAACCAGGAAACAGAGGGTAGGACTAAATGGTCAGTTTTCCAAATGGAAAAAGGTCATTCGTGGAATGCCCAAGGGGGTCTGTATTAGGACCTGGGCCATTTACATATTCATAAGTGATCTAAAGGGACCAGGACCATTTAGCATATTCGTAAGTGATCTAGAGAAAGGAACAATAAATGAAATGACCAGATTAGTAGGGGACACAAAACTGTTTCAAGTCATTAAAATGGCAGTGGATTTTGAAGAACTGCAGAAGGATTTTGTGATACTAGTAGACTGGGCATCTAAATGGCAGATGCAATTAAATGTGAACAAGGGCAAAGTAAAGCACGTAGGGAAAAATAATCCCAACTACAAGTACACAGCAAAAGGACCTCGGACAATACCTTGAAATCCTCAGTTCAGTGTGCAGCAGCTATCCAAACGGCAAATAGAATGTGAGGAATTATTTCAAAAGAAATAGAGAACAAAACCGAGAATATCATAATGCCCTTGTGTAGCTCCTTGGTGCGGTCACACCTTGAATATTGTAAAGAATTCTGTTCGCCCCCATCTCAAAAGGAAAGACATGGAACAGATACAGAGATGGGTGACAAAAATAATACAGGGGATGGAAAAGTTCCCTTATGGAGAAAGGCTAAATGAATTAGGTCTCTTTAGGTTGAGAAAAAAAAAAGATGATTGCGAGGGGATACAACTGAAATGTATAAAATCATGAGTGGGGTGGAATAGGGAACAGATATTTACCCTTTCAAACAGCACTAGAACTAAGGGGCACACCATGAATTTAGCAACTGGCAAATTTAACACAAAACGTAGGAAGTATTTTTTCCCTCAGCGCACAATCAAGTTATGTTATCTGTTGATGGATAATGTGGTCAAAGCAACATAATGGGGTCCAAAAGAGGATTGGACAAGTTCCTAAAATAAAAGTCTACAATCTGTTATTATCCAGTTATATTTGAGAAAGCTGGCGCTTATCCCTGAGAGCAAACATAAGAAATAGATCAACTATTGGGGAACTGGATGAGTTCTTGTGACCCAGACTGGCTCGATGGACCTGGGCTCGACCCAGAATGGCACTTATGTTTTTTAGCAGGCCTGTAAAAGCATAGACACTACCTGATCAGAATAACCTTTCCATGCTAGTCAAGTTCTCTCAATGGCCAGGCCATAACACACATTCAAGCTGGATCCTTGTACCAGAAGATCCCTGCTCTGGGGAAGCCTGAGGCGTTCTTGATACTCATGAGGTCCGGAAACCAAGGATGTCAGGCAGGCTGAGATAAGCACGGGACCCTATGCTGGCTGCATCAGCAAACCAGTTGCTCTCTGCCTCCATCTGCTGGTAAGGGAGCATAACCCACTTGTCTGGGCCAGTCTGGCAGAATAAGGAAATCAGATATATTTTTCACTAATAAAAGCAAATACTAACCTGCATAAAAACAATTCTTATTTGAACTATATATAACCTCTATCCCTGTCAGATATGTTTGCCCCGTTAAAAGGTTAAGGGTGAATGGGTTCCTGTAACATTTGACAGGGATGTTTTCTAGGTTAAGAAAAGTTAAATTATTTTTAGCACACTCTGGGCACTGCAAGCTTCTTTTCATGAGTATCTTTATAATCCAGCAGCATCATTTTTATGATTCATTTCTGGATATTTCCAGCTTCTGGCAATGCCTATTCGTCCAAGGTTAGGGCTAGGGCTCCATAATCCATCATTCAAAGCAGCCAGGATTATCCTCATTTATCCAGCCTGGGTAAATGAAAAGATGGTCCTCAGCCAAGGTACAGACCACACCTTCCTTTGAAGACTAGCTCAAAGGCATCCTGTGGTCAACAATATGCGTCACTGAGGTGCAATAGTCACTCCTCCAACACCCCACCCACTCCTCCTAAGGGGCTATGAAGTATTCCCAGTCCTGGCTGACTCAAGCAGCAGGAGCAGGTTCTAGAATGAACGAGAGAGTCTTCCAGTACAGCAAAGCATTAGTCCTGCCAACTGGGCCATCAGGTCAGAGCAAGAAGTTTGTTTCCACCCTGTTGCTGAACGCTTACATAACTGCATCATGAATCATTTCCATGACACTACAGAGAAAAAGTATCTCCTCCCCCCCCCCTTTAAGGGGCTTAAAATGGAAGATTCTCCAGCATTCCAACTATTAAATGTTGTGCACAAATACCTTCCATATAAATAATGGGCCTAGGTCCAGTCACATCAGTCTGTTGAGGCCCAATGGTGTGCACATGCGTGTGTGCCTGCAGACGTGAGCGCCCATGAGAATCAGGCAACCATACTGGGCTGGAAGGATGGGGAAAGCAGGTCAGGGTGCCAATTCTCCTCGGAGGAAATTTCATCGGGTGAACTACTTTATATACAAATACGCATTCCAATGGCAAGCTGCATCCCAGAACTTTTGAATTTTGATCTGCTAAGTCAAGACTCTCCCAGCCACTAACTCCATACGTGAGTCTCGACATGCACATTCTCTCCTGTGAGCATAGGGACCCAACTACAAACAATGAATTTGTTTTAATCTAATTTTTTGCCAGTGAATAAATTTAAATAAATCACAGACCACCAGCAGGAGTGCTGAAACACTACCGCCTTACCGTGCAAAGTCTTCTGGAACCTCTTCACAGTGACCATGTCCTTCGTCAGTATAAAAGTTTTCCCTTCAGTTTCAATACTGAATTCCCTATTATAAAAAAAAAAAAAAAAAAAAAAGGAATCACACTGGATGAGAAGCTAAAAATGTTCAGCGATAAACTAACTTAAAAACTTGCTGCTTCCTCCTTGTATAACTTCTGATAAGCAATTAGATACAGAGCTACCAACTTCAAATTCCTGCAACAACAAAAAAAAGTGTATGTATGTATAAAAAAACATATTTAAAGTATTCCAAAAATAGTATTCAGGGGTCCTCCCTGCTGGTGAAGAAAGGAGGGCAAATTGGAGCTGTTAAAGTGTTGATGCTCTTAGCATTTGGGGTCATGAGGCAGAAAGTAAATTCTCTTTGGCATTCAAGCAGAACAAAAGCCAAATCTAACATCTAGGTCGATATTTAAAAAAAAAAAAAAAAAAAAAAAAAAAGAGTTGTCCAGCTAACTTTGGCGATTGCCAGACAAATCTTCAGGGTTTAAATCTTAAGCATCGCGTAAGTGGTGTTCACAAAATCTACCCGAATAAAAAGAGGCGGGGCTGGTAATGTTCCCAGGATGGGGTTAAGCTTTGTGCTCTGGGCGCTGTCCAGATAAAATTGTCTGGGTAAACCTGGTCAGGAAAATAGCTTTCCTAAAATTAGCGCACATAAGTCCCATTGAATGTTCGGATAAAGTTAGGCGCATAAATTTAAGCTTGCAACTTTCCTTCACACTTGCTTGCTGAATACTAACCCTATTTATTTTTTCTGAAGTTCAGTCTGATCAAAGCAAGAAAATGACCAACATTTCTTAGAAGACCGAGTGTATTAATCCCATGCTTGTTAACTTATCAGCCTGCCGGATTCTTTCTTTCCTCTGTTGATGGTCTACTTAAATCTGCTCTTGTGCTAAAGATATTTTATTTCTTCCCCCTTCCCATCATTTTTTTGAATAAGGTGTGCTGCCTTTCATGATGTCCCTGCCCTTTCCATCTCTCAGGCTGCCCCTTCGGACGTTCGCAATGTTTGTGTGCCAGAGGGATGTGCGCGAAGCTTTCTGACAGACACCAACACATAAATCCCCGATATTACTGACTCACCCCTGCTGTTGGGGGATCTGTCAAAAAAAGAGTTTAAACAGCTAGCCACTTTCTCTTAGGGTTAAAACGAGCCTCAGAAAAGAAAAATTGAATTTTGATGTACTTGTGAATTTTAATTGTCCACTGGCAGACAGAATAAGTCGCTAAGAATTATGGCCATTGTAATATTGCAAAACGGACCGAGCTGTGAAAGCGAAGTGGAAAGGAAGTTATTGCAAAACATTCCCAGCTGAAACATGATCCTAGGAGAAGTGCATTGAAGGATTGTAATTGTACTGCAAACGTTACCTGAACAAAACATGACATCTGACATTTTTCACCTTTTTTTTTTTTTTTTCATTTTGGCTCTGTCAAAACAGGGCTACCTATCAACATTTTCTAAAACATTTCCAAAGGCGCACGTGGCAAGCAAACAGCATCCTGAAACTTAAAAAAAACCAAACCAAAAACGACGAGTTGACAGGAAATTCCTCCTTACCCTTTCTCATGAAGCAGCTTTTCCATTTCGGTAATGTAACACTCATCGCAGATGGCCAGATATTCCAAGACCAGCTTGGCATCTTTCTTGTATGCCTTGCCCACCGCTCCCTTGCTTGCATCAAACTGGACGACGTTAACTGTTTTGTGCACAGGGAGTTAAGGAAGCCAGGAGCATGCGAGACGCACACACACTTTGAAATCTTGGCTGTGACCGACGCACATTATTTGGTGTGGTTGATGGCCACGTCCTCCCTTTAGTCAAGAAATGAACTGACTGCTTAGTGAACATCATAAGCGTTAGAAAACAGTTCAAAGAAAAAGATAATCTTTCACAAGAATTACGCTGCAAGGAAACCCGTGCGGTCTTTGTGTGAGTCCTCTTGAATGCATAGAAATAAGGCTAGAGAAACAAACGGCAGGTGATGTCTTTTTTTATTGAACTAGCTCAGGAGCCCAACTGTCAAACTGTCCACGTTGGGACCCGGTTCTCAGATCGCAATTCTGGCCCTCGAATTCAAGTGCAGTTTTCCTTTGAAACTCTGTGAGTTCGAAGCACCCAGGGATGTTTGTACCCGCTTCCTTTCCATGGAAAATGATGTGCAATAGATTTTAAAATGCAATCCACAAGTATTATTTCCTGTTCCCAACCAAAAAATAAATAAAACAAAAAAAATCTGCACCTCCAGCAATGCCGCCTCTCAATAATGTGGCTGAACGCACGTGCAGCACTGTGGAACAATGCATGAACCTTTACCCGCACCGAGGGAGGACAGTTATGAGACAAGCTGATTAAATGAAGGTAACACTTTTTACCCACGTGAATTGCTTTGAAAACTGTCCTCTTAATAAGTTGGGGGGCTAGCTTTCAGGTTAGTCCAACAAAAAAAAAAGCAAGACCTGCAGTTTGTCCGTTGGCTCAAGCTTCTTGTGCGCTGCGTGAAAAGAATTCCTTCCTCTTCTCATTCCAGAGCAGGGCTGCCAAGTGGGAAGCCTGACCTCCATCTACCCCACCCGCTCGCTTCAAACACTGCTGGCCTGACGCTTCATAAGCACTAGCTTCACTACAAAATTCTGAAGTAAAATATCACATTTTTTTAGCTGCATTCTGACTTCCTCCACAGAGCCTCAGCGAAAGGCCGATGTCCTCAACGTGAGAAAGTCACAGGCTCGCTCTCTCTCGTAGACATTTAGGAAGCAGAGTCAGCAGGAAGCGGCGCCTTCCAACATGAGACCCAATGGCTAACAAGCTCGTATAGCAATTCCCAAGGAAGGACGATTGCTGAAATAAACTGAGCTCGGTTCCAACTCACTGCAGTAAGGTAAAAAGAGACTTTCCTACAGAGCTGCCAGGACCCAGGTCCTGGAGGGAGGTTGATGGACACTCCTGGCTTTCTGATATTCCCCCCTGATGCACTTTGATAATCGGAAGGCTGATCTCAATGGAAACAAGCAACAAATATCACAATGCATTTAGTTAAAGACGAAAAAAAATAAAATTAAAAAAAAACAAACTCCACAGTGGAAAGCAGGACATTCTAGATCGTCTCAGTTTAAACCCTCCAACCTCATACATTTCTCATGGGCAATAAAACAATGTTGCCTCACATCCTTACACTCCCTTGCCCGCCCTCCCAACACACTCGCCTACTTTAAAAAGTAGAAAGATCCGATGCTCCCCTCCCCTACCCCCATGGGCCTACTTCCACCACAAGGTTTGGATGAGCTGGGTCCAACAGTTAGAAACTAGAATTGGGGGAAAGGGGGCACACAGAGAGACACAATCAATTTGATAAAGCCTCTGGTTCCTTGAATCAAGACTTAAACAGAACAGAAAGTTCCTCCCTCCAGACACTCCACGGCCTGGCAGCTCTGACACCAGGGCACAGAGCAGATATAAATCCTGCCCAATCACCCTCTGCTTCCCATCTGCCCAGCCATACTGGGGAATGCACTGACCCCCCCCCAGGAAAGCTCCTGTGCCGCTCGGGTGGCAGGACCATTCAGAAAAGGATATCGGCTCCTTCAGAGGCTTCTCAGCCACAAGGGGAACTTTGGTGGCTCTGGCGTGGCAGGACAGGTCATAGCAGGAGCGATCGGCACAGCCCACTATTTCAATCCAGCCCTAGAGGGAAGATGGAAACAAATAAATAAATAAATGGATAAGACTGTGCTGGTGATGGTGCCCTGTTCACCTCACTTTCTTCGTCTCCGTTACTCCTATGCTGCACGCCTCACAGGCAAGTGGACAAGTTATCCCAGGTAAAGTTATATGCTGCCTCTTTCTATCCAAATAAATTCAGTCTGCACAAAATGTATCCATTTGGTGGGAAGGGGCAGTAAATACTCAAATCTTGGCTTTTGTCAGGCTAACTCCAAAAGTCAGCCGAGCAAAGTCTCTGAATATCGACCTCACTCTGTTCCGAGGACACAGACCACTGGGAAGAGAGAAGACTTGGTTCTTTTTTTATATTCTTCTTCCATGTTTATAACACTCTTAACCCAGATAGTCTGCCTCCCCTTAATCGGACTAAAAATACGCCTGCTGTGGAACGCTGTGCGTAGTTACAGACGGTTTAGGGATTGGCAATTTTCAGACAGCCCTTTTATCTGGGTAAATAAATGGCTTTTGAAAACTGTTCAAAATTAAAAAAAAAAAAAAAACTCTGTTTCCCCTTTTCTCCACTTCACCTCCTCTCCATTCTCTATTTTTGTTAGCAGGAGCCTCATCATTCCACTATCGTAAAAACGCTCATCCTTGGAGTCACCTTGGACCCTTCTCTTCCTTTCCCTCATAATTTAGCCTGATATAAATCGTGTCTGTTTCTCCTCCATAACAGGGCTGGAAATCTCCCAGGCACATAAAATTTGGCACTGGTGCCTGTGCCCAGAAGAGTAGCTACAGGTGGTGGGAGGGACAGGAGCCAGGCCTAGGCAGGAGATCTCTCTGCAGTCAGAGAACAGCAGAGTCCAGATGGTGGGGGGGGGGGGGGGGGGAGAAGAGCAGCCCCGTCAGCAGGGCAGAAGAGGGAACGGAATCAGGCAAGTGGGAAGACAACTGCCATGAGCTGCCCACTGAAGAGGAGAGGTTAGAGGGGATAGACGGGAATGGGGGAGAAGGGGAAAAAAAAAAAGCGCATTTTAATGATGCTCTTTGCTAATACAACTGACTTAACTAAAGCAAAAAAAAAAAAAATTACTAGTGCTGCAGCTTTAAGAACAATTTCCAACCAGGAAGTCTTGCACTCATAAAAAACACCTGCTTTGCACTACAGGGTGCTCCAGGAGGGTCACCCCTCCTCTTCACCTCCCCCCTCCCCTGCAGAACCCCCATCGCATGGCGTTGTCACTCACATAGGAAGTTTTGGCTTCTGCGTCCCAGCAGTCGCAGGCATAGTGAGCCATCTCGTTCTCCATGTGCTGCCTGAAACGCAGCTTATCCGGAGAGATGCCCACTTTTACCAGGTAGAGGTAGATTCTGCCAATGAAATACCCTAGCACAGAGTTGTTAATCACACCCTAGAAACAGAAAGAAACAAAAACAAAACAAATAATACAAAAAAAAAAAAAATAGACAGACAAGACTCATTACCAACATCTAAGGCACAGATCCCATCGGTCAGGTGCTCAAAAACAAAATGTGGTGTTGTACTTTCACATAAGCAGCCACAAGTGCACCTGTGCATATCCTAAGAAGAGATCCACGACAAACATCACTCATCTTCACCAAAGCTTATTTTAAAAGTTCAAAACATCCAAACAGCAATTTGAATTTATAGAGTGACCATATAGCTCCATGTCCAGGAGGACAAGAACAGCCATTCCTGGTTGTATCCCAGAGTATGCAGGGAAACGTAGTCCTGCTTCTCTCAGAGACCTTGAAGGGGAAATCAGAACTGCAGAGGGCAAAACCAGGTCTGGCTCGGTTTGTGCCCCCTGGACATGCAGCTATAAGGTCACCCTACTGATAAATCACTTGCCATGCAAATTAGCATCCCCAATGTCTCTTGTGGTCAGAGGCACACAGTCCATGACCTGGAAGTACGATTTTGTTGCTTAGTTTTCACAGAAGATTCCAAGGAAGAGCAAGAAAACTCAGATGACTAATTACCACAATTGCAATGGGATAAAATGAAGTGCATCGTCATTAATTCAAAGTAGAGGCAGTGGAAATATGGATACCCCATCCCCTTCCCTGCCTGGGCTTCTTTTCTCTAGGACCCCCAAGCCTCTCAGTCTCTCTTCATTCCATTCCCCTCCCCCGAAGCTTCACACAGGGCTGCTCTCTATTTCCCTCTTGTGGCGGCAGGGAGCATTTTCACAGAAATCCAGCTGTGTTAAAAGGACCGGACATGCCCGGAGTGAGAGCTTCCCTCCTCTGCTGTGTTAGGCTTTTAGCTGGATTGTGAGAAGGCATTCCCCTGGGGGGGGAGGGGTCAGGGGGAGGACAAGAGCCCACATACGTGGCATTTTCAAAAAAGTACCTGTGATATCCTATTCTCCTTGACCACCCCCGCACAAAAAGAGAAGATGCAAAGAGCACGGGCATTATGAACACTTAATGCTTTATAGTAAGTTTTCAAAATAAAAAATACCCGGCTAGTTCATAACTAAGCAGGTAATTTGAAAACATTACCTGCTCCATCCCCACCCTTTACACCTAAAAGCTCTGCCTGTTATACGAGAAACGTTTGGCACATTATCATAATTTGGATTGTTACTTTTTCATACTGTGTGCAAAGTCTGAAGCAGCTGGTAGCACAGATGACAACACACCAGGCTCCAGCTGTCGGCGTCCCTTTCAGCAGAGGAATATGGAAGCTGGAAAGTTATCTTAAGGGCTGCAGCATAGAGCTGAGAAAGGAGACGGCACTATTAAAAGTGCTTTAAGCTGCTGTTTGTTTAACCTTGGGAAAGTCACTTAACCTCCCCAGGCTGAAAAAGGAGCTTGTTGGAGAAGGGAAAATACATGAATGTGACTAATTCTATACACAGTGCTGCACGCTGCTAGTACTACATGAATAATGAGCAATCCGCAATGGATGTGGTTACTAATGGTCTTCGTTAAGAATTATTACTGTGAAAAAAAAAAAAAAACCAGACACTTGCTTTGAGAGATTATGAGTTTGAGAGTTCCTTGTCTTTTTATATGCATTTTTCTTAAATATGGTACTGCAACAGTGGTTTACCCTCAAAAGTTTAAAATGTATTCAATGCGTGCCATTTACCTGCTGAACGGCATCTCCCAGGCTCATTTTCTGCGCAGACTGCCCGCTGACCTGGGCTTTAGAAGAATAGAGGAGGATGGTCAGGCCAGCCACATTCTCAAATTTGGGGTGCTGTTTCTCGTTGGGGTCCACAAAGTGCTCAATCTCCGCCATGGTAAATTCCCTGAAGAGCGGGAGGAACTCCATTAAGAATCAGGTGCATTGCTGGTCTAAGCACACACATACAATGTACCCCGGGGAAGATGCCAGTGCCAGCTGCACTGAACAGAACTGTAATCCTGCCAACCTTAGAAACAGAGTTAACCGTGCCCATTTAGGAAACACCTTACAACTGAGTGCGCACATAAACTCTGAAGAGTGCAGAAAAAAACTGGGAACATTTTACATCTACACCTTTAAGCACTCAAAGATATCATTTCGCGAATACTTTTCTGGTTCTCTTGAACTGTGTTTTTCTTTTTAAGTGTGTTAGTAACTACAAAACTCCTTGAGCTCTAGCAGTCTTGCTGCCAATAAAGGCTTTCGCACCTGGACGCCAAGAATGGGAGACAGAGAGATAGGTAGATAGATTTTTATATTCCACTTTTCGGCACTTCAAAGTGTACATCAAAGCGGATTACACTCAGGTACTTGTAGGTATTCCCCTATCCCCACAGGGCTTACAATCTAATTTAGTACCTGAGGCAAAGGAGAGTAAAGTGTAAAACTGAGCAGCCTGCTGTTTGAAGAGCAAAGTCTCATACTGAACCGTATATGCAAACACTGATACATCGTGAATAAGCTGGATATCAGTAACTGGTTTTCTAAGACTATTTGGATCATTTTTATGATGGAGAAATTATGTTCTTAGAACACTTGTGGATGAATTGGCTTTTCTTTTTCATTTATATATTGTTATTTAACAAATCAGTACACAAGTGATATTTTTTAACTGTTCTTTAAAAAAAAAAAGTTTTTGGAAAAAAAAACTTTTGGATTGGAAATTTTTTTTAATATTTATAATTTGATAGTTTTTAAGTTCACTGATTGTGTCATATGTCATATATACTAAAGATATAGTTTAAAATAAGTGTTTATTTTTTCTTTTTTGATATTCTTCACAGGCACGTTATTATTTTGTATGACTGCCATTTACATACATATACATATATACATACATACATATATATACACACACACACATACATATATACATGGGGCAGTCTTCCAGCATACCAGGGGGAATTTGAAATAGGTTTCTCTGCAAGTGTTAGTAAGGGAGACAGCAGGAGGGAGGAAAATAAAAAGAAAAGGAAGAAAAAAACCACACACACACACACACGAAAGGAAAAAGGCTTTCAGTGCCTGACTCCAAAGGAAGAGGGAAAACAAAAAAAAACACAAAATAAAGTCTTGCAATACCTAACCCGGATAAGCCCTGAGCGAGGCGAGATCTCATTCCGGAAAGAATTCCCAATCTGAGCGGCAGCAAATGGAAGCTTTCCCTGGTTGAATTCCAAGAGGCGCTTGAAGTTGAGGAAGATTCCCTGTGCAGTCTCTGGCCTCAGGTATCTGAGGATACAAGAGAGAGGAAAAGGAGGAAAAACAAAAAAAAGAAGATTGAGCGACATTTTCTGTGCAGACACGGGGTCGGAGCTCTATGCTCCCCCCTCCCCCTGTACACCAACCCCCTTTTTTTTTTCTTAGCATTGCTCAGCCGTGCCACACCCCTCCTCCCACATGTCAGCACCAGCAGGGCGAGCACTACAGGGCAACACTTTAGGCAGTCACTGAAGCCAGGGGTGAAGGAGCTACAGAGAGAACACAGCTCAAGAAACAAAAACAACTGATACAGACACGAACCGCACGCCCCACGTTATGCATCCCGTTCCCTGCATACAAATGTGCTCGTGGCTGCCCTATTCTAATCTGCAGGACACAGATGTAATCCATGAAGAATACCAGATGCTGCAAACAGCAGAAGATGTCGGCAGATACGAGCCACTCGGTCCACCCAGTGCCTATTTCTTCCTGTCTACAGGACTGCCGCAGACCTCATTCAATCTCCAGTTCTTTTCCCTAACACACAGATCTCTTAATGACTGCCCATTGTCTCTGTCTCATCTCCTACCATCGCCACTGGAAGTCTGTTCCAGGTGTCCGCCACCCTCTCAATGAAAAGGCATTTTCAGGCATGCCTTTAAACGCTTCTTCCCTTTCGACTTCCTATGATGGACCCTTGTCCTTGAGCATCTCATTCTACGGAAAATATCTTCAGGTACCGAATGATACAAACACTCAAACATCCAGCTAGAAGGCTGCAATATATATCTTTCCTCCACGCAATTCTTTTACAGAGAACATCTTTAGCTCACAAATTCTCTCCATATAAGGCTTAAAGTGCAGACCAGGCACAATTTCTATGGCCCTCCCTGAAAATGCCTGTTTTATCCCTATCCTTGGACTGGACGGGGGCTCCAGAAAGTGCACACAGTGCTTCAAGATACAGTCTAACCGGAGCTTTGAATCGAGGTAATATTACATCCTGCCTCCTACTCGTGATATAATTTAATACACTAAAGCAATTAGCTTTTCCCAACTGCTAGCTAACACTAATCGGTTACCTCAGAAGTCATCGGAGACAGTGACTTCCAGGTCTCCCTTCTCATTTAGCATTTGCACATAAGGCTGCCTAGACCTTTACTTCTGGCTAAATCTAGAAACTTTCCAGCAAATGGAGGTCCAAGGGGGTGTGGAGTTTTGGAGGTGGTATAAAAGATGTGCTCCACGAGTCACTTGGGAGACGTTCGGGAGTTAGCCTTTCAGGAGTTCGAATAAGAAATGTATTCCTTACCTGCTAATTTTCGTTCCTGTAGTACCATGGATCATTCCAGACGGTGGGTTATGTTCCCTGTCCAGCAGATGGAGTTAGAACCAAAAATTCCCAGGGGAGGACCTATATAGCCACGCAGGAAAAGTAACCCCAATATTTAAAAAGGGCTCCAGGGGTGATCTGGGAAACTATAAACCGGTGAGCCTGACTTCAGTGCCAGGAAAAATAGTGGAAATAATTCTAAAGAACAAAATCACAGAGCATATAGAAAGAAATGATTTAATGGAACATAGTCAGCATGGATTTACCCAAGGGAAATCTTGCCTCACATATCTACATTTTTTTGAAGGGGCTAATAAACATGTGGTTAAAGGTGAACCGGTAGATGCAGTCTACTTGGATTTCCAGAAGGCGTTTGACAAAGCCCCTCATGAAAGGTTTCTAAGAAACATAAAAAGTCTTGGGATAGGAGGCAATGTCCTTTCATGGACTGCAAACTGGTTAAAAGACAGGAAACAGAGAGTAGGATTAAAAGGTCAGTTTTCATAGTGGAAAAAAGTAAAACAGTAGAGTGCCTCAGGGATCTGTACTTGGACTGATGCTTTTCAATATATTTATAAATGATCTGGAAAGGGATAAGTTGAGTGAGATGATCAAATCTGCAGATAACAAAATTATTCAGAGTTGTTAAATCACATGCAGATTGTGATAAATTGCAGGAAGACCTTCTAAGTCCGGAAAATTGGGCATCCAAATGGCAGATTAAATTTAATGTGGACAAGTGCAAGGTGATGCATATAGGGAAAAATAACCCTTGCTGTAGTTACATGATGTTAGGTTCAATATCAGGAGTTATCACCCATGAAAAAGATCTAGGCATCTTAGTGGATAATACATTGAAATAGTCGGCTGAGTATGCTGCGGCAGTCAAAAAGCAAACAAACCATATTAGGAATTATTAGAAAGGGAAAGATGAACGGAGAATGTCATAATGCCTCTGTATTGCTCCATGGTGAGACTGCACATTGAGTACTGGGTGCAATTCTGATCGCTGCATCTCAAAAAAGGTAAGGTTGCATTGGAGATGGTACAGAGAAGGGCAACCAAAATGATAAAGGGCTTAGAATGGTTTCCCAATGAAGGAAGGCTGAAGAGGTTAGGGTTGTTCAGCTTGGAGAAGAGACAGCTGAGGGGGAATATGATAGAGGTCTATAAAATCATGAGCGGACAAGAATGGATAAATGTGAACTGGTTATTTATTCTTTTGGATAATAGAAGGACTAAGGGGTACTCCATGAAGTTAGCAAGTAACACATTTAAAACAAATCGGAGAGATTTTTCTCAGTGCACAATTAAGCTCTGGAATTTGTTGCCAGAGGATGTGGTTAGGGCAGTTAGTGTAGTTGGGTTTAAAAAAGGTTGGAGAGTTCTTGAAGAAGACTAAAAACTGCTATTAATCAAGCTGACTTAGGGAACAGTCACTGCTATTACTGGCATGGGATCTATTTAATATTTGGGTACTTGCCAGGTACTTATAACCTGGATTGGCCACTATTGGAAACAGGCTGCTGGGCTTGATGGACCCTTGGTCTGAACCAGTATGGCAAACTCTTTTGTTCTTATGACTCTGGCAGCTAATACAGGGAAGTTATGGTTCAGAGGGTTTCAATTTGAGTTTCTGATTGCTGAGCCACTATGCCATTGACATAAGATAATTAGTGAGAATTGAAATGGAAGAGGCGATTGGTCGGCTCTGATTTTGACTCGGAGATTAATGTCATCCGCAAAAAGATGGCACTCAATGTTGAAGGTCTGAATGAGATCACATATCTGACAGATGTAAATGTTAAAAAGAAATGGGGAGAGGATCGAGCCTTGGATTCCACATATGAGAGCTCGAGGTTTTGAGGGTTTAATGGCCCAAGTGACACTGCGTTCTATCAGTTAAGGGCAGTACCTTCCATGCCGATTTTGTGTAAGCGCTGGATCAGAAGTTGGTGGTCAATTGTCAAAAATGCAGATGAGGAGAGAATCACCACCTTGATCAGAGTGCACGAGAATGCTATTAGTGATGGCTAGCAGAACAGATTAATTTCCATGGCCTTTCCTAAAGCCAGATTGTTGACCATGTAAAATGTTTCCTTGAGATGGTCAAGGAGTTGGAAATAAACTACTTTTTCTATTAGTTTAGACTGAAAGGGGAGGCTAGAGACTGAGTGATAATTGTCTAATATTTTTTTGATCTGACTCGGGTTTCTTCAGAATCTGTTTGATGATTGCACTTTTGAGTGAATGAGGGAAGGTGCCTTAAGATAAGATGGTATTTACAATAGTTGTCAGTCAAGGGGGTTAAATCTTGCTTCAGGCTACAGACGAACTTAGGTGGAATGGGATCTAGTAAGCAAGTGGATTGACTGATTCTTTGGAGGATCGTATTTAATTCTTGTGGAATGACTTTCCTGAAGTCAGTTAGTGGAAATAGTTTGGTGGCAGGGAGGCATTTTGTTTGGCAGATGTAGAGCCGTGCTTGGTGAAGTTGAGGAAGGAAGAGCATCTAGGGAAGATCAAATTTTTTTTATTTTTTTCTGTGAAGAATCGAGCAAACTCTCCCATTGAAAGATAATCAGTGGCAGTGGTAGGTGTTTGAGCTTAGGTTTTGAAAGTTTGCGCACAAGTGCAAAGAATTTACTCAGATGATTCATCGCTAATTTGAGTTGTTTAGAAATATAGCCCTTTCGCTTGACAGATGGCCACTTTATATTTTTTGGAATATTTTTCCCACCCGCATAAAGAATAGTTTTGGTATATGCCGTGCATGATGTACTGGCCTGACTGAATGTAGAAGGTGGTGAAATTACTACTTATCCGATAATTTCCTTTCCTCTAGAGAAGTCAGGCCAGTCCATGCTCCCTACCAAAGCTGCCAATTTTGCCCTTTTCAGGTCCTTGAGAGCCCTCTTTGGTGTGAGGTTGTGCAAACACAGTGTCACATGACTGAGGGTGGTTTATCTGGGCTTTGATAAGTTTAAAAAAAAAAAAAAACAACAACAACAACAACAAAAAACTAGTTTATTTGTTTGTGGGTGGTTCTCATGCCTTTCCCCTAGTCTTCTTGGCCTTCTGGGAGTTTAAAAAAAAAAAGGGATGGGGGGATATTGGTGTATAATTATATCTGGTTTTCTCAAGTTGTCCACAGTTAGCTTTTGCAGAAAATACTGGCAGGCTGGTGTCAGCACGAGGCTAGATGAGGAGTGACATCAGTGAGCCTGTGAATCTCTATCTCCATCTACTGGTAGGCATACACAACCCATGCGTGATGGACTGCCCTGACTGAACGTAGAGGAACTAAGGGTTTTAGATTGATAACTAGGAAACTTGTTAGTTTGTGAATGACTAACACTAAAATTAGTCACTAAAACCAGGGGTAACTGCAGGTTATTCTAAATCACTAATTGACTCTTATTTTGAAGATTTTCCTCCTAACTAGGTGGGAGAGTAATCTATATAACAAAAAAAATGTGATTGGAGAGGGATGGGGATCAAATTAGTGACCAGATGCCCAAGAACCAATATTCTCATCTTTTCAGGTCAAGTAAATGATCTTTGCAAACTTACATTTCTAATATTTACAAATATTAACCTTTACTAAGTCAGAAAATTAATCCAAAGTTTATTTTCCTTAAACAAAAACAATCCTTTATATTTACCAATACTAACCTATACTAGCTCACAAAACTAATCAAAAGTCTAAAAACACACACAATTCTTAAGGCTTGCAAACAATACTAGCCTTAAACATGCATACAATATATGAAGCCAGTAATAGTTTAATCCTTTAAGAAAAAGTTATCTCCAGAGATCTGCATCTCCTTTCTCTGTGATACCTTTTCCTCAAAAACAAGGCGGATAGTTTTGAAAATGCAAACTTATGCACTGTTGCCTCCCCTAGCCTAACCCCACCTCCCCCAGGGACACACGAGAATACAGGTAAAAGTACATACACTGTAGAACATGAATACAGGGTGGGTAATTTTTTTAAAAACCCTGCTATTTGCATATATAGCCCTGCTACACGGGCAAATGGCTTTTGGAAAAAAAACCAAACTGCCTGTTATATAATCTTTTGCAAAGAATGCCTGGCTTCCTGGAAAACTAAAAACTACAAGCAATAAAAGGAGGAGAAAAACTCAGAAGGACCACTCTGGACAATAAGCTTTTCACTTAGATAGCAAGATACTTACGACAGGGCTCAGCTGGCTGTTCACCTTGCCTATTTCTAATTTAGCATGGGGCGCTATAAATTTGAAAGAATCTTCTGAATACAGACTGGGCTTTGACAAGGTAGCGCACAGCAAGACAGACATGCACATGGGAAGCTTTTATCATCTGCTCTAATTTCCTTTCCCAAGAAAACACCTTCGCTCTCTCTCCACATAACAGTAACAAATGGGTCACTGCAGGGCCCTGCCTTAGATCCGCTGCCTACCCTGGCATGTTCCCTCCGGGGCCGATGGACGTCTGGAACATCAGGTTGAAAGACACAGGTGGGGACAGATCGTTTCCGGTACTGGGAGACTTGACGCCGTAATTCACGAACAGATCAGCAAGGTCTTGCTGGCCATAGTTGTCCATCTATCGGCGAGAACACAAAAGAACTTCAGTGCTCATACAAAGAAGCAAAATAAATCAGTAGCCAGAAACAGCATCAAGGGGGGGGGGGTTTCTTGCATTTTCTGTAGGTGCAGCTCTTTTCAAAATAAGAACCCTTGATTTTTCACACTTAAATCACAATTTGGTGTTTTACTGTGTAATGGTGTAAGAACACTTCATGATGTTTTTGAAAAAGCTCAGCAAAATTAACAGAGGAATGCAGTGTGCCTCCCACCATTAAATCACCTCTCCCCTTCTGTCACTGAAAAGAAAAAAAAAATCAAACTCTGGAGTCCTCAGAAAGAGAAGAATTAAGGAGAAATACAAAATAATTATCTATACTAATCCTGCTCCTGCAAACACACCTGAGCACAATTTGTCAGCAAGGGCCTGAAGCCTGGAGATACTCCGGGGTGGGGAGAGAGCAATGCCCTGTTCCTTCAATGACAAAAGAAAGACACCACCACACCCATCCCTACCCAGCATAAGAAAAGACTTCGGAAACCTCTCAAAATCAGCTAAGTCCATGACCCCTTTAGACCCAATTCCCCTCCTGATTTGTTTGTAATCTAAGACGAGACCCAGCCCCATGGCTATCCACCATAACCCATCATTTTGTGGAGGAGTAGCCTAGTGGTTAGAGCAGTGGGCTATGAACCAGGAGACCAGGGATCAAGCCCCGCTGTCACTCCTTTGCCTCAAGTACAAACTAACAGGCCGATACAGTACAGTGCGCTCCGGTGGATGCGCGTTTTCGACGCGCTAGCTTCACCCCTTATTCAGTAAGGGGTAATAGCGTGTCGAAAACGCGCGTCCACCCCCCCCCCCCCCCCCCCGAAACTAATAGCGCCCGTAACATACAAATGCATGTTGATGGCCCTATTAGTTATTCCCGCGCGATTCAGAAAGTAAAATGTGCAGCCAAGCTGCACATTTTAATTTCTCTCGGCACCGGGAGAGTGTAAAAACTGCTTTTCTGTGCACCCTCCGACTTAATATCATGGCGATATTAAGTCGGAGGTCCCAAAGGTTAAAAATAATCAAAAATTTTAAAAATATAAATTTTAAAATCGGCCCGCGGCTTGAAAACCAGACGCTCAATTTCGCCGGCATCCGGTTTCCAAACCGTGGCTATCAACGGGTTTGAGAACAGACGCCGGCAAAACTGAGCGTCGGCTGTCAAACCCGCTGACAGCTGCCGCTCCTTTTACCGCGGACCCTAATTAGCAAATTTTTATTTACTGGATCGCGCGCACAGGCCAGTGTCCTGTGCGCGCGCTGGGAGAGCGGGCGCTCGCCCGCTCTCCCCCGTTTCTTTCTGTATCGGCCTGTTAGATTGTAAGCCCTCTGGGGATAGGGAAATACCTACAGTACCTGAATGTAATCCGCTTTGAAATGCTGAAAAAAGTGTGAAAAGCGGAATATTAATTTAAAAAAAAAATCTAAATAAATAAATAAATTTCATCTCAAGGCTCACGTGCAAGCTCGCTTAAAAGCAAGGATTAATTTGTAGACAAAAAAAAAGTGAAATTGTAGAGCAGGAGAGGTGATGGGGTTGGGGCTAGGGCCAGGGCCCAAGTGTAACTTGTGTGAGGGGGACGCGGAGGGGCAGAGTGTGAACTCTTTTACATGCACAAATGTGCAAACACACAAGTTCTTTGGGGAACTTTACCCTCAAATTTTTTCATTGGACAGGAAGTCTACAACATGAAGGTGAGGGGCGGAGGTTGGGGGAAGGAGCGAGTAGTCCCCTGTAAGTCACACTTTATTAAAGCACACAGGCCTGACCTAGGCTTCTTGTCCCCATCCAAGCTGCTGACCTGATTCAGGACATTTTCCATTTCCGCTTTCGACTCTCCTGGACACTTCTTATCAGACATCAGCTTCTGCAAGTGAGCTGCAGACATCGAAAGCACAGGGTCAAGTTTATCGTGGATCCAACACCATCCTAAAGCTTATACATGAACTCTCCCCCTTTCCTGCCATCCAAGAGGGCTGGGCAGCATTCTTGGCATTATAGAAACAATAATATTGTTGCTCTCCTGAGTGGTCACGTAAATACCCCACCCCCAACCCTTATGTACCGCATCAGCACTGCAAGACCCACATGGCTATTTCATGTACTGCCAGACCAGGGAGAGCGCTGAACTCTCAAAAACCAACTTGTTCTACTCTAAAGAGAGTATGCTCAAGATGATGGGAAAAGGTAGAAGGAAATTTAAAAAATTTAACAAAAGTGAAAAAAAAAAAAATCTAAAAAGAGAAAAGAATGAAGGACAATAAAAAAGGAAAGAGGCTTGAAATATATCATAAAAAGATTGGCTTTATATATCAACTACTATTACACTTTTATTCTTCTTTTAAGCAGATTTTAAACTTTAAATAAAATTTTACCCTTTAAGAGATGGTCAGCCCGAAAGCACTCTCCATTTTTCATATCCTTCACCATAAAGTCAGCAAATTTATCGACATGGCCCGATGTTCTAGAACAATAAAAAAAAAAATACTAAATACAGTGTCATACTGCACTCACATACTTTACATTATTTAAAATCAAATAATCACCTTAAAATAAAAAAAATCCCACACAAAACATATTTAGTATTTTAGGGCCATGTAGCAGCTCACCCTTAAAGCATATAAAAGAAATTGTATTATCTGGTCTTCACTTTTGCCACCATTAAAGAAAAACAAGGGGGTGGGAACCCAGCAGTCACAGAGGAGTTTGTGGCCAGGCCTCCGTGGGAGATATTAGAAGACGAATGTGCTAGAACAAGGTGGGCACTGATACTCTTCCAGGCCATGCCTCGCTTAATTTACATACCTCAAATTATTACACCCATTGTTAATCTTATTCCCTTCATCGCCTTTCTATCCCAAGGCCCCAGCTAAAAAACTTTATTTAAATGCCACCTCTGCCAGCCCCTCAGGATGGTATTCTGTAATGGTTAGGTTTGAGATGTATCCAGTTTCTTGGTTTACTTGCACGTTCATGAAGTGTGAGTGGCTGTGCAGGAGGCACTTTCACAAATATGGTTTTGCATATTTGCATTCTAATCCTTGCTGAATCACCATGAATATTTTTGGCTGCGCTGATGTTTTAAAAAGCAGCCACGCTAGGCAGATTTTTCAATATATCACTCTGCCCGATTTTTTGCTCTCTATTGCCGACTCCTTTGGTCTTATTCCTCGGTCAGCTTCCTTTCTGTATTTTATCAATATTTGCCACATGCAGGTTCAGAGTTTGCACTTCTCCTGCTGCAGGGGGTTTCATGCTAGTACGATCATGAGGCTCTGCACTGTAGGCTTTGTTTGCTGGGAGCCCTTCCAGACAGTCACGTCAGGACAGCTTGCGCAAACACGTTCCTCATCCCCGTCACCTGGTGACGGCCTGCCCTGAGTTTTGCTACACTAGACTTTCAGGCACAGCAAACCCATACACCTGTAGTCATCACCACCAAAAAGTGACAGGCCCTTATGGCTACAAACTTGGACACCCATGAGCGGTCCCGTTAAAAAAAACAAAAAAAACCCAAAATACAGCAAAAACAAATGGCAGCCATGTAGGGACCTACAGAAAGCAGGAAATTACTTGGGTAACTTTAATCAGGATATTCATCGGTACTTAGCCGGATAAGTCTGCTGCTGAACATACCTGCCTAAAGTTGCCCAGGAAACTTCAGGATCGATTTCTGACCAGACATCTGCTTTCATTTATCTGGATAGCACTGAATATCAGCGCTACCTGGATAAATGTAGGCTGTGCCCCCAAAACATTCCCTTCCCTTCCTCTTTTTATCCAGTTAAATTTTACCCGGCTTAACAAAACTAAACAAAACAAAAAAAAACCTTACTCTGGTAAAAATTTCACCAGTTGATGGGGTGGGATACCTCAGGAGTTTGTCCAAGTAATGACAATCCCTTTTAAATAATCAACCTCAACTGGATTTCTCGTAGGTTCCCAGCCACTTTCACGTGATCAGAAGTCTGCACACAAGTTGCTGTTTAACAAGCTGTACGTACGCATGTGTTACCAAACTTGTACACTTTTTCCTGGGCAACTTTAGGCAGGTATGTTGGCAGTTTTTGGATGGGAGGTCTGGGTTTGTGGACTGGTGAACGCAAGTACACACACGAGTATTTTCATGAGTAGGGTGTGTGCACTCCTTATAAAATGCCTGCCTCCATGTATAACTCAGGGTTATTACATGCACATCATAATTCTTTCATGTAAAATACATGCTCGGACTTTTGTAAAACAGGTACAGAAAGTATGATTTTTTTCTGCATTACAAATAAAATGCGCACGCTGAAACATATGCATGTACTTTCAGGGCAGACAACTGCTGTATTCTATAAATTATGCAGCTCCCACCACACAGTTCATAAAATACTAGCGGAAGTCTCCACAGACCAACATGTGCTTGCATTTGGCAACTTACGCAGACTACTGAAAATTGGGCTCTTAAGGGGTAATTTTGTAATATTGTGTATGAGTTAGCTGGCAAATATAGGCATTAGTTATACCAATTTTCAAAAGCGAGCTTATGTCAGTTTTGAAAATTACCCCAGCAAAAATACGTGTGCAAAATTAAACCTATTTGCTGCGTGTAGTTTTGCCTAGATACTTAGTGAGTTTAAATTATGTGTGCAAATCCCTACTCTGCTCAGACTCCACACCATGGAATGTCCCTCCCCTATGTGCGTAATTTTACACGCATATAGATCGCACAGTTTTCTAAGTCCCTTTGAAAATTACCCTGCTTGGTACGCAAGTCAGAAGTACAGCACAAATCCATGGACCGGAAAATGATGCACATTTAGAAGCTCTGACCAAGAAAGGCCATGCTCCTGTCTCTTTGCCCACACAGACCTGTTCAGACACTAGCTCTATTAGGTTACTCAACAGGTCAGAAACAAGTTGCTCAGAGGGGAATGATAAAGGAAAATTGGTTCTTACCTGCTAATTTTCATTCCTGTAGTACCACAGATCAGTCCAGATTCCTGGGTTTTGCCTCCCTGCCAGCAGATGGAGACAGAGAATGTTTTGCTGACGCTGCCACTTAACCTCTTGGGCCACCTGCAGCTCCTCAGTATTGAACTGTATCAAAGCTTAAGAACCAAACTCCCAAATAACAAAAAAACCTGTTAACTTCAATTCTTCTTCTTGAATTATATACAACTAGAGAAAATAGACTGAGCAGACAACTCTCCTCCTCCACATTTCAGGTGGATTCTGGACTGATCTGTGGTACTACAGGAACTAAAATTAGCAGTTAAGAACCAATTTTCATTTCCCTGTACGTACCCAGATTAGTTCAGACAACTGGGATGTACCTGGAGAGTCCCGCTCACAAAACACTCTCGTCAAAGGATGGAGGACCTGTCTCACCCACATCCAGATGAAAATGGCTGGCAAAGGTTTGCAACGACTGCAAATCGCTACCCTGCAAATCTCCTGCAGACAAACTAACTGGGCCTCCGCCCAAGAAGCAGCTTGATAGTTTGTCGAATGAGCGCGCAACCACTCTGGAACAGGTCGACTCTTGCACATGTAAGCTGACCCAATAGCTTTCTTCAGCTATCGCGCAATGGTAGCCTTCGAAGCCTGAAGACCTCACCTCGGACCACTCCAGAGGACAAAAAGATGGTCTGACCTTCGAAAATCATTAGTCACCTTCAGGTACCTCAACAACACCCTGTGGACATCAACATCCTAAGCTCCTTCGAGTGAAGAGCCGAAGCATCCACCTCTGGAAAGGCTGGAAGCTCCACCATCTGATTCACATGAAAAGTCGAAATGAGCTTTGGTAAAAAAGAAGGAACCGTCCGCAGGGACACACCCAGAGGTCAGAAATCCTTAAAAACGGATCATGGCAAGACAAAGGCTGTAGTTCAGAAACTCTCCTAGCTGAACAAATGGCCACCAGAAAAACTGCCTTAAGCGTCAGATCCTTAAGATTCACCCTTCTGAGAAGTTCAAAGGGTGCCCTACACGAACCTTTAAGGACGATTAAGAATCCAGGGTGGACAGACCCTCCACACCGGAGGACATAAATTCTTCACACCCAGCAAAAACCGCATGATATCGGGATGAGCTGACAAAGCAGCAACGTGAAGCCTGCCCCGAAGGGAACCTAAGGCAGCCACCTGAACCTTAAGAGAGCTTAGTGTCAAACCCTTGACTAAACCCTCCTGCAAGGACAAGATAATCACCTCAGTTGCTTCCAGAGGATACACATCATGAGCATCACACCAGGTCTCAAAAACCTTCCAGAACCTGACATTCGAAAGAGAGGTAGACTTTCTTCTAGCCTGCAAGAGTGTTGTTGCCACCTCCTCTGGATACCCCTTGCCCTCAAATGCCTCCTTTCAAAAGCCAGGCCGTTAGAAAAAAAGCAAACGGCCTGGTCTGAAAATATGGGTCCTTGGTGCAGAAGACCCAAAATGTGACCAAATCAAATCGGCCCATCCACAGCTAGATTGACCAGATCCGTGAACCATGGATGACGCGGCCATTGCAGAGCCACCACGACCACCTCCCTTGATGTTTCCTCCTTGGCCTCCCAACCAGAGGCCAAGGAGGAAACACAAAGTAGTACTCCCGGAGGCCAGGGCAGCACGACAGAATCCATGCCCTCGACCCTGAACTTCCTTCTCTGGCTGAAACAAACAAAACATTTTGGAATTCTGATGAGTCGCCATCTGCTCGACATGAAGATCCCCCCATCTTTCCCAAATGAGATGCATAGCTAACTCCGACAGTTCACATTCTCTGAGATCCAACATTTTGTGACTCAAAGTCCGCCTGCACATTTTCTACGCCTGCATTCACTCCAGATGTTGCTCCACCCATTGGATTAACTCCTGAGCTTCCTGGGTCACTGCTCGACTCTTGGTCCTACCCCGACGATTGATATAAGCTACCACCGTGGTATTGTAGGACAGCACCCACACCTATCAACTACGAACCAAAGGTAGAAACACCCTAAGAGCTAACCGCACCACCCTGGTCTCCAAATAATTGATCGACCAGGACGACTCTTGACTGTTCCAGAGACCTTGAGTGGATTGGCGCTGACAAACAGCACCCCAACCAAACACACTGGCATCCATAGCAAGCACTACCCAATCGGGAACTTAAAACGGCACTCCACACAGTAAACCGGAGTTCAGCAGCCACCATGACAAACTGTCTCAAGCTGCACCCTCAAAAGATAGCGGAAGAAAAAGCTCCAACGAGCACGGATCCCAGCATGCCAAAAGAGCCCCCTGCAAAGGTCTCATATGTGCAAATGCCCACAAGACCAGTTCTAGGGTAGAGGCCATTGAACCCAGAACCTGCAAATAATCACACACCCTGGGAACCGGCAAGAACAAAAAACGCCAAATTTGCCTCTGCAGCTTCTTGGCCCGGCTCCACCATCAAGACACCTTGCCCTGTTTCATGTCGAACCAGGCACCTAGATGCTCAAAGGACTAAGAAGGGACCAAATGACTTTTTTGCCAGTTTACTACCCAACCGAGCGATTCGAGCAACTGGACCACTTTCTGCAGTGACTGACGACACAGAGCCTCTAACCTTGCCCTTATCAGCCAGTCATCTAGACAAGGATGCACCAAAATACCTTCCCGACGCAACACGGCCACCACCACTACCATCACCTAGATGAAAGTGCAAGGCACCGTGGCCAAGCCAAAAGGAAGAGCCTGAAACTGAAAAAGCTGACCAAGAACCATCAACCGCAAAAATTTCTGATACTCCTGGCAAATAGGGATATGCAGATAGGCCTCTGTTATACAAGGCCTGAAACTCGCACGCGCAAACTGCTGCAATAACAGATCTTAGGGTCTCCATGCAAAACCGCGGGACCCTGAGGGCCGCATTCACCTTAGGTCGAGAATTGACCAGAAAATGCCCTCTTTCTTTGGGATGAAGTAAATGGAATACCTTCCCATCCTGAGGTACGGGAACCACCACCCCTAACTGCTGTAGTTGGTGTACAGTTTCCCGCAATTCGAACTGCTTGCTTAACGACCTGCACAAGTAAACCAGGAACACATCTCAAATGGGCTTTGCAAACTCTAATGCGTACCATGAGTACCCACTGATCCTGCATGATCTTAGTCCACTCCCTGTAAAACTGCATCAATCGGCCCCCTATAGAAGGAATGACTGAGTGAACCAGCCTCACCTCATTGGGATGATTTAACTCCTGCTTCCCCACTGGCAGCAGTATCCTAGAAATGTCTTCTGCCCCCACAAAAAGACTGATCCCAGGACTATCCCCGAGCTGAGGACTGCTTTTGTGGCCCTGAAAACCCCCTAGCTGGACAGGACCTTCTTATATCTTGAAAACAAGACCCCACCTGAAAGAACCATTTCCCCTTAGGCTTGTCTTCAGATAACCTATGCACCTTATTCTCTCATAAACTCTTTATCAACTGCTCCAAATCCTCACCAAACAAGAGCTTATCCTTAAAAGGTAAAGACCCCAGCTGGGACTTAAGAGGACACATCCGCCGACCAATTACGCAACCACAGTAACCTCCAGGAGGAAACAGCAGACATTATAACCCGCGAAGACGTTCTCACCAAGTCATATAAGGCATCCACCCCATACGCCACCGCCGCCTCTGTATGCTCCACCCTATTGGCATCAGCCCCCGAGCTTGCCTGAGGATCCTGAAGCTACTGAACCAAGCGCAAACAGGCCCTCTGCATAAAACTTGTACAAACAGCAGTTCAAAGACCTAGCGCTGACACTTCAAAGATCCTTTTCAAAAGGACCTTTAACTTACGATCCTGAAGATCTTTTAACACTGTGGATCCAACAACCGGAATAATAGTTTTTTTAGTAACCGCAGAGACTGCCGCATCCACAGGGAGCGCCAAGAGCTCCAACATCTGTTCAGGCAAGGGATAGAGCCTAGACATAGCCCTCCCCACCTTCAAACTGGCCTTGGGTGCATCCCACTCCCTCTCCACCAACTTTCTCACTGACTTATGATAAGGAAAAGCACTTGGCGGACCCCTCAAACCATCAAGAACTGGATCAGCGCCCTCCAGATCCGAATCTTCCTGCAGAACCTTAAGACCCAGTTCTGGAAGCACCTGTGGAATCAGCGGGCCTAACTCCTCCATACAAAACAGACATACCACCTTCGTAATATCATCCACATCCATGGCCTGGTCAGACCCCCCCGGACCAGAGTCCGCAGGCAAATCCTGCCCAAGAGGGATCCCTGCCCCTACCAGGGAATCGTTGGAATCATCCGAATCCTCCCCATCTGGAGCATCCAGAAAGCACCCGGCCGAGCCTGAAGCCGACACCAAATCTCTCAGGTATCCCCCCTAACCGACCACCATGATCGCGAATGGGTAGACGCGTCTGCTTACTGGCCAAATAGGCCTCACTGCAGTAAAAGCACAAAATCAACTGAAAACAGCTGAAGCTGTGCAGAGCCATCAGGACTAGACTCCTCAGTCCCCTTAGAGTCAAAACTGATCCCCCTCGAGGCCAGCACGGACTGGGGGACAGACGAGGAAGGGGTCCCCCTCGCACGTGCGGGAACGGACAAAAAGATTCAAAATGGCTGTCGTTCCCACGCTGAGTAGAAAAGGATCATCTCCTTGCCATGCTGGTAGTCGTGCCTCTAAACGCAGTGGGGAAGACAACCGCAAGCATTTTGCCCTGCTGCGAACCTCCGAAGGCCCCTCCTCTGCCATGGTGCACAAGGAACACAGGCCCTGCCTGTTTATACGAGCGTGCACCGAGCCACACACACGGAGGGCTGACCTGTGTCCCATTGCTGTCCACGGGCCTGGAAAAAAAAAACCCTACCGGGTGGGCAATTTCAAAGGCCACTTCTATGCATTACACTCACAGAACTCCCTTTGAAAATTGCTCCCAAAGAGGGTAATTTTCAAAAGGCATTTCTGTGGGTAAAATAGGGTTTTGTTTCCCATAAAAAAAATTTTTATTATTAATTTTTAACAAAATTGTCCACCCGATATGTGGATAAGTTTGCATGTGTACTGTCTGTTAACACCCAAGACTACCCAGAAGAGTGTCTCCCAAGAAGAGCTAGGGATGGACTTTGAATAATATGTGCATGTTTGAATTTTCAGAAGTATGCACATACATTTTCCTGATAAATTTTCTATACACACAACAGCAGATCTAAGTGCATGCAGGATAAAAGCAGCATACAGTTCTTCTTAGCCAAATTGTTTCTGCCTAAGGGGAGCTACTGATTTGTAAAATCTCTGTGAAGAGAGTGTGCATTTACTTCAGAACAGGCTCTGGGGTGAGCATGGTGCAGTCTATCTCCAGAATTTGCTCCTCCTGGATGAAGTGCTGCCTCCAAGTCTGGATGATGTTATTCTTCAGAGCACAGCCAACTGGCCCAAAGTCATAGAGACCACTTACACCTGAAGGAGAAACAAAGGAAACCACACATTACTATACCATTCACTATATAAATGGATTCATTAGTGGCAAGTTACATATGCATTAACACTGCCACATACCTTGTACTTCAACTTTATAAGCATAAATGTTAATTCACCAAATTACATGAATTCACGGGGACCACCTCAACATCACGTTTCCTAGGACTTAAGCCACTTTGTGTTCAACCATTTTTATTGAATTCACAAGAAAATTTTATATAATTTCTATTTCGTAAGCATAACATTAGCTCACCTGGGAGGCTACTACTGTCATACTGCACAACATAGTCTATCTAATGGGACAATAAAAACTATTGCAATTACAGCACCTGGATACATAAGAAGAATTAAACGATTCCTGGATTTCCTGAAATTTTCTATTACAAGGTTGATATTCAACAGGTTTATCCAGGTAATTAGACCAGTCTATGATGGCTGGTTGTCTGTGCTGAGGGCAGAATTGGCAGAGAATCTTGACCCCCAAGAAAGAAGAAACTAATAAGAGGAAAAAAAAAACAGATCAAAAGCACACGCCCTAGAGGTTTGCCAAGAAGGACTTGCATCAGCAGGTACATTGGCTACTCCCGGTACACGTATCCCCATTGATGCCAGGGAGAGAAATCTGCCAACCCCAAGTCATAAGGATACAGTCATCAACTATTCCCACCTCCTCTACAAGCATCCCGTACTGTTGGAGCAGCAATGGCACGATGAGAACCTCTACACCAGCAGTTTTCTTTGGACAGACTAATCACAATAATCACAGCAATAACCACTGCTATATGCCAGCAAAGCAAGTGCAAACAACACCTTCGGGGGCCCTAACCCTCAAACTGCTACTCCCTTTCCACCCTCCTATAGGCGTTTGCTACAAGCATACTACTATCATTAGGAGTGATTTTTTTTAAACTTCAGGTACTTCAATGCCCTATTCTTCATGAGCTCGTGGAGTTCAAACTGCACTTTTAAAACATTGGCGCGTAATTCAGTTACATCTGGTGCTCTTCACGCCACCACAGGTGACTTTTACTGACTGTCATGGCGGTTCACTCAGATTTCTCTTCTGTCGTTCGGAAAATCTGTTGCTATGAGAGAACAGTCTTCATGTGGATGATGTTAATTTGTGAAATGATTGACTATTCAATCTTTCTAAGCCCCCTCTACTGGCGTGACAGTGAAACTGCCAAGTCACTCCCTGTCAATCTACAGGCGCTGTAGATATACATTTTCCCTTGTAATAAAATATGTTGGCAAAACGAACTGTTCTTTAAATGTAAAGCTGACTGAAATAAAGGTTTCTTGAAACACCAGTGGCTGTTTAGAATTACACCATGTCTTCTCCGATTTATTCTGTTTTGTACTGGATCCTGTGGTCCCACATTGGTGAGGAAGAGATTCCTCTACTTGCCTGTTAGGTAGAACAATTTTGGTTCTGGGTTTTTTTTTGTTTTTTTTTTACGATTTCTATTATAATGCTTTTTGCTTTTCCCTTTGGGATCTTTGTATTTTAATTTTATAATTTTTTGTTCTCCAGAGGCCATTGTCCTTGGACTGTACCATTTTTACTATATCCTCCATGGTCTCCATTTTATCGAAAGCAATCTAGGAGCATGTTTGAGCAATGCAGAAGCAGTGCACTGACATATTATGCAGCATTTTCACAGCCGGACAGTTGTGTAATGATGTGGTGCGTTCTAGCCGCATGTATCTGACCACCTCCAGGATTTTAAAATATCAGCTATTTTTTGACAGTGGGACACCATTTTAAGTTTGGATTCCTTCTTGTCTGGTAACCTATATTAGCTGCACTCAACATTAGGACCAGGTAACATACACACACAATCAGATTTTCTCCCTATCTATAACATTTTTTTTTTAATACTACATAAAAATTGGCACAAATACTATATTTCATCAATCTGCATTCTCTTTTTACACTTTTCTTGTTAAAATGGACACAGCCGCATCCATTCATGAGAAGAAAGGTTTACTGCAACACAGCATCTCACTTCCCTTAAAACGAAAATAGAGAGATTGGTCGAAAGCCCAGCAGTCTCAAGGGACTGAAACAGCTACCTGCAAGAATTCACTTTATCCAAAGTGCTATAAAATGTTCTGACTGGGTACAGAGATGGCGGTCACTTCCAGATCCTCACTCAGGCTCTTTCTACAGCAGGGACAAGTAAACTTTGCCCTCTTCAAAATCATTACATCCAAATCAAAGCTGGGTCTACCGTACACTGCTCTAGACTGTTCCATATTTCACACAATAGGTCTGTTCTGCACCTGCCCTAGATCAGTTTAGCATTGCTCCTAGAATTCTGTCATCAGTTTTCTAGGATTTTTTCCCTGAGCCCCGGGGAGCAACCACGTCGGCAAGTCACAAGATCCACTACTGCACAGCCTCTGGATCAGAAGCCACAAATCATACCATGAATTTTGCATCAGATAATCAGGCCCACTCTGTGTGAGTAATCTCTCATCACTGCTTCCCACCTGGCTGCTCCCAAGGACTCAAAGTGAGATGCTGAAAACTTTTCAAAATAACACAGAAATAAAAAAAAAATAATAATAAATATTGAGCCAGTATGCTTTACGTGTCTTGCAGAGTACATAGGTTTGGCTTCCTTTGAAGCACTGTCTCATTTTGTTGTGTGGAGGGAAGAAGGGGGAAATGACAGTGAGTTGCAAGGAACTCCCCACTTTTAGGGATGAGAACTATTGTACAAAAGAAATATCTACCCACTCCATCCCCTCAACAAACAATGCTACAATGCCCCCTGCCCTCCCCAGTCAGGAAGGCAGCTTTGCTCAGCTCAAGTGTTTCGCAGATTGTATAAGTAGTTCTTTACCTCCGTAGATAGCAAAAGCCTGATCATAGAAAAACCTCCGCTTCAAGGTATCTTCCATTTTCACTCTGTCCACGATGTCATCTTTTGGCTGCAAGGACAGCTCCTGTGTCACACAACATGAAACGAATGTTAAAAACCAAAAAAATAAAAATTTTCAGTCAAATCCAGCTTGGCGTGGTCAACGGACCACACATCGTTACCAGATAAATGATGTTCAAAGGCCTGTGGACAAGAGTCAACCTCATCAATATTAGCACTGCACTTGGTAAGCTGTGAGGATAAACATGGGAGGAGAGGGATATGGGTCAAAGGAGCACACATAGTAACCACCATAGCCAGCCATTTGCCTGGGAAAGTGGTCTAGCCTAGCTTGGAGATTCTTGCATGGCCACCACTAGATCTTTTCAACCTAGCATTTTTTGTGTGCAACACATTCACTGGAAACATACAGCAGAACAAACATTATCACGATTAAGTGCACGACTAATAAGAAAAGAAGAGCAAAACCTAAGCCCTCCAAAAGGCTTACAACATAAGAAAGTGGGCAAGATATGCAATGGGGAAACCTCTGCCACATGCTTTAGGCCCTGGGATTCCCTAGAATGAAAGAATAAAAATGGAGTTACTATACTTCTGCTGGCTTTCCTTAAAACATCATAAGGTCCATATTCAAAAGCCATTTAGATGGATAACATAATAGTTATCCATCTAAATGGCTTACCCAGCTATAGGAGGCCTTTACCTGGCAAAATTCTAGCCAGCTATTAGGGTCATTCATTAAAATGCATTATCGCGGGTATTAGGACACTAACGCATACATTATTTTTCGCATCACAAGATGCGTATGCAAATTCAGAAAATGTAGTCAAATGGGAGGAGTTTGGGTGGGATTTATGAAAATGAGGGGTGTCTAACATTGCGTATGATAGCATAATGCACATGTTTTAACGCTGGAAATAACTACACCTTTTTTCCTGGCATTAAGCTGTATGATATGCCCGAAATTGGAAAGAGGGGGAGGAGAGGGAGTGAGAGAGTGCGCACAACTCTGGGGTGGAACACATTTGTCATCTATTTATATCACTGTAGGAAGGTGAACTACTAACTCGAGGTGAGGTTTTGGTGGTAGTCTATGGGTTTGGGGGGCAGTTTTACATGAACAGTCATACGTACAAACAGCACACTACAGATCAGTGAAGATTTGATGTGGTTTGGAATGAGGAAAGATACACAAAGATGAGATTTCTACAATGTATTCTCGCCCTAGCTTGACAGTCTGGTCAAGTCAAAGAGCTGTCCTAAAGTTAGCCAACTAATGAATTTAGACCTAGATTTATCATTTTGCTATAAAATGTGTGAAAAATGGCACCAGTGATTAAAAAAAAAAAAAAAATGGGGGCGTGGTTAGGGTAATTTTCCTGATACCGTGTTGCATAGCTACGTTATTACAACGCGCGTTAACTTTATCGCACCCGCGATATTCACATCACAAGCTGAGAAGTGTCCAGGGTTTTATTGCATTTGGGCTGCTGCTGGGGAGAAAGAGAGAGAGAGAGGATAAAGCCCTGTTTATTCAGAAGAGGAGGATAAAGCCCTGTTTATTCAGAAGAGAGAGGATAAAGCCCTGTTTATTCAGAAGAGTCAATTATCAGAAGCCTACCTGTAACATATAAAACATGAAGAAAGAGATAGAAGATATTCAGTAGTTCAACGTATGAGTCAATACATATTAAACATAGTATAAGCTATAACATAATCATAGCTCTACTACAGAGTTAACCGTCACATACACATAAGGAATTTCCAATAACCCCTCAATCAAATCTAAAGTAACATATGACCTTGGGTGCACTCAGGTAACAGCGACTCTAACCCCACCAAGAACAAGGATACTGAAAAAGTACAAAGTAATAAACAAGAACATCCCAACCTACTCCCTTCCCCCACCCCCCCCAGAGCAAGGAAGCACCTATTGCGTATAATAGACATTGCCCAACCTCATCAAAAGTTACAAAGCATTTAATATCTAGATCTAGATGATAAGCTCTGAATATATATTTCCCAAATTTCCAAAAACCTTTTCTTCCGATCCACATTGTCACAGTTATGTAAACACCTGGATTCCTTGATCATCATATCATGTAAAGAGTTCTGCCACTGGCAATAAGAAGGTGATGTCTCATCCCGCCACACTAACAAAATCAGCTTTTTCCCCCCCAAGTAGGAAGGCTTTTTGCAGAAAGAATATTACCTCTTTTCACAAAAAGTTTGGAATATCCTTACTAAACAGAATCAGGTCAGAAGATAAAGGAATAACGTAGCCCAACAATTTGGTTACATACCTGAATACCTTCCCACAGGATTTTATTTTTTTTTTTTTTAATAACGTCACATTCCCAAAAAGTATGAGATATCGTACCGGTAGCTTGCTTATATTTTACACATATCCTAGAATTAGACAGTTGAGTATGAAAAGCCAATGATTGGGAGATGAAAGTCCTGTGCAAATATTTAAATTGCATTTTTCTCAAATATATATTCAATGAAACAGATTTCATTCCTTTAAAGCATGACTGAATCTCCCTTTCTGTAATGGAAGCATTCCCCTCCTTCACCTATCTATTCCATATTACATCAACAGAGTTAATCTGTGACAAATTCTGTAAATCTTTGTACAATAAAGATATGGATAATTTCCTTCTTTCACCATGAAAAAAATCTTCTATTTTTACTATCCACTCCTGCGTTAAGGAACATTTTGGGAGAGAGTGAATGTAGTGGTGCAATTCTATATAAGAAAAGTAATCTACATTCTGAGGACCATATTAACTAACAAAGTCTTGAAAGGATAAAATAGATCCATCTACTGCCAAAACCTGTTGGAGAGTAACAATACCCACATCAATCCAATGACCAAAAGATATGGATTGGGAACTGGGACAAAAAAATCACAGTTACCCTTAATAGGCAGAAACAGTGAGCAGGAACTATTTGCGAGCAGAACATGCATAGCTTTTTGCCAAATTCAGCGTAAAGGGGAGACCAACATATTGTTCAAGTTATGTTTTGTCACTAGATTGGTGTGGGCTTGACTAAAAATCTTTCACTCTCCAGACATATATATTTAGCCTCACTGAAAATCCAATCATGCACCAATCGCAATAGACTAGCTAAATGATATTTTTCCATATCTGGCATAGTCAAGCCTCCCGAGCTCCAAGACTGCTAAAGTCTTGGTTTCTTGCTCTTCCAAATAAAGAAACTGTTCTAGTTTTTGGATATCCCCTCTTTTCAATTTAATGGGTAAGGTTTGGACAACATATAACCATTTAGGGAACAGCATCATTTTAAAAAGATTGATACGACCAATTAACGACAAAGGCAATTGGTGCCATATTTGAAATTTCTCCTTAGTAATCACATTTAAGGTATATAATTTCTCTAAGTCATGCGACATTACCAAACCCAAATATCTGAAAGTTTCTATGGCCCAATGCAGCAGGACCTCCCCCACCCATTGGAGTCTAACTGAATCTGGATACACTATAGCCTCTGATTTGTCCATATTAAGCCCAAAACCTGAGAAATCTCCAAACTGCCTAATAATACTCAAAGGTTTCTCTAGCAAGGAAGCAGGAGAAGTGAGAAAAACTAATAAATCGTCCGTGAAGGCAGCATATTTAAAATGACGAATTCCAAAATAAAAACCACGAATACCTTCATCCATCCGAATCGCTTGCAAAAGAACGCAAAAATAATGGAGACAGCGGGCAACCTTGTCGAGTACCCCTATGAATAGATAAAGCCTCTGAATATCCCCCACATTAGCCACAATCATAGCTTGAGGGTCGTTACATAAAAGATGAATCACTTTACCTAAAAACCCACTCAAATCCAACTGATCCAAAATATACAAACGATAAGGCTATTCGATCCTATCAAATGCTTTTTCACAGTCAAAGCTTACGGCTGGAAAAGGGGTGAAAGATCATTTACATAAAAGAATGGCAGTAAGTAGAGAACAGATGTTAGCTAATGCATAACGTCCTCTGACAAACCCCACTTGGCCTTGCTCCATGTGACTAGGCAGATATAATGTTGCTCATCCTGGCTGTGTTGGTGCCGCAACCGGGCATGCTCACCTCGTGCTTCCCTCCACAAGCTCCGGACACTCTACCCTCGTCTCGGCTGCCAGCTCTCGGCGTCCTCTGCATCTTCCCCACTCACCTCCATCCTCGCAGCGAAGCTCCCATTGGGGCTCCGCGTCCTCTGCATTCTCGGCCCCGCCAATTGGTGCGCGCGCGGCCCACATTCCGCCCTTTAAAGGGCCCAGGGCAGGAACCTCGGCCCAGACGCCGCCCGATGACGTCACGAGTCTCACCATATCAGCGAGGGCCTTTTCCCTTGACCCTCGCCTTGGCAAACGAGTCATCTCTTAGGTGAAGCTAGTTGCCGTCCTATGTTCCTGCGTTTCCTTCCTTGCCTGTTCCAGTGTTCCTGTATCTTCCAGTGCTCCTGCATGCCTGTGTTCCCGTGGTCTTTCCTGTGCTCCAGCGTCTGTTGCTGTTCCTGTCCCGCTACCCAGGTTGTACCTTCTCGGACTGATCTCACGGTACTGACCTCGGCTAGCCTGACTACATCTGGACTGATTCCCAGTATTGACCCCTGCTTGCCTCTGACCACGATTGGACCACTGCCTGGAACTGACCTCTGCTTTGCCTCTGACCACGTTTGGACTGCTGCCTGGAACTGACCACTGCTTGCCTTTGACCACGATTGGACCACTGCCTGGAACTGACCTCTACTTGCTACTGACCACGCTCTGACTGATATCTGGAACCGACCCTTGCTTTGGCTGACTACCTTCAGGCGGATTCCCTGGCTTTGACCCTTGCGCTCCATAAGGACACTCTCTTTGCTGCTCCAGTGACCACCAGGCCAGCCTGTTCGGATGCTACCCACAGCTTTCCTCTAACTAAACCTATAGGCGCTGCCTACCTTGACTGGAGGACCTCCAGTTCCTATCTTACTCCATTGGTCTCCGGTTCTCTCCATATCGGTCTAGTCCAGTTTATCTCCACAAGCTGCACACCCTTGCTCGTGGTGGGCACACCTCTCTGCTACCTCTCCGGGAGACCCTCAGAGGCCCACCTTGGATTCCCACCGGGGATCCAAGGGCTCAACCCAAGGAGCCCCCGGACTGTTATTGGTGAAGCTCCAGCTAGCCTCGTTCTCCTTGTGTGCTCCGCCTCCTAGTGGCAGGCAACCCCTGGGACCCCCAGAGGGCCATACCAATCCTGCTCCAGGCCAAGGGTCCACTTCCAGCACAACATATTAGGCCAATCTAGCACAACAGTGGCCAAAAGTTTCTTGTCAAAATTAATAAGAGAAATCGGCCAATATAAGGCAGCCTGTAGAGGATCCTTCGCTGATTTGGCTAAGACCATAATAACCGCTCTATCTTCTCCTCCAGAAAATTCCCCTTTATCCACAAGAGCCTCAAACATTTTAGAAAGCAAAGGCAGGATATGATCTAACAAGTTCTTATAGAATTTGTTACTGTAGCCATCCGGACCCAGAACTTTTAACCATGCTGTCTGTTGGATATCCACCCGTATCTCTTCAGAAGTAATAGCTTTCTTAAACCGGCCTAAGTGTAAGGACTGGAAGGGTTGCAAGTTGAATGTCTTAAAAAAATAATTACACCTGTTTCTATCAAAGTCACCTACAGAATATAAAGAACTATAAAAAGATTTAAATACATTCAGAATTCCTGCATTAGAGTTAACCAATTCCCCCTGTGTATACTTTAAAAAAAGGAATATAAATTGAACGAGAAGATGATTTAATTAATCTCGCCAAACGTTTACCTGTTTTGTTACTGTACTGATAAAAGTATCTTATATTTTAAAGATAAGTTGTATGGACCCTTTGGTGTAACACTGTGTTAAGTGCGGCCTGAATGGACAAATAAACCTTCCTATTATGAATAGAATTCGCAGAGGTCAAAAGAAAATTATTTCTTACCTGCTAATTTTCATTCCTGTAGTACTTAGGATCAGTCCAGACGGTGGGTTGTGTCCCCCGTCCAGCAGATGGAGTCAGAGCAAACTTCTGAGGGTGCTGGCATATAAGCTGGTGCAACCCTCCTAGTCCTCAGTATCGAGAATATCAAAGCCAAGTCAGAAAAACTGGACAGACCGAGGAGGATGGATCAAGCATATCCACAAAGTCAAACTGTAAAAACTGTAAAAAACTGTAAAAACTGTGAACCAGAACAACTTGCCAAAAGAACTGACAACGGAAACAAAGACACGCAGACAGTAAGCCCCCAAAGAAGAAGGCTAAGCAAAAGGACAGGAGAGAGTGGCTTCGAGCAGGTATACCCCCAGATCCAATCACGACCAGGGCGGGCGTCTGGACTGATCCTAAGTACTACAGGAACGAAAATTAGCAGGTAAGAAATAATTTTCTTTTCCCTGTACGTACTAGGATCAGTCCAGACGGTGGGATGTACCAAAGCTTCCCTAAACCGGGTGGGTCCCTGAGAACCCTGCTCGGATAACCCTGTCCCCGAAGGAGCCGGATTCCGCTGCCGGCAAATGGAGCCGGTAGTGCCTGGAAAACGTGTGCAAAGATTTCCAGGTCGCTGCCCTACAGATTTCCTGAACGGAGACGTGCTGCGACTCCGCATAGGAAGTGGCCTGTGCTCTCAGCGAATGAGCCTTGATTCCTATCGGAGGATCCTTACCGGAGCCGATGTACGCCGAAGCCACCGCTTCCTTGAGCCAGCGCGCAATGGTGGTCTTCGTCGCTTGTTGTCCCTTTCTGTTCCCAGACCAGAGAACAAAAAGATGATCGGAAACTCGAAACTCATTCGTCACTTCCAAATAGCGCAAGAGGACTCGTTTCACGTCTAGGCGCCTGAGAGATGTAGGGGCGTCCTGTGGGAAGGACGGAAGTTCCACCACCTGGTTCAAGTGAAACGCCGAGACCACCTTGGGCAGGAACGAAGGAACTGTCCGGATGAAGACTCCCGAATCCGAGAACCTAAGGAAAGGTTCCCTGCAGGAGAGAGCTTGGAGCTCCGAGATGCGCCTCGCCGAGGCTATTGCCACCAAGAAAATCGTCTTCAGAGTGAGATCCTTGAGGGAGGACTGATGCAGCGGCTCGAAAGGAGATCCCGCTAGAGCCCGCAATACCAGATTAAGGTTCCAGGAAGGACAAAGCTGACGCATCGGCGGCCGCAGATGCTTGACTCCCTTCAGGAACCGTGAGATATCCGGATGAGACGAGGGATCGGGTCGTCCCGAAGAGCGAGCCAAGGAGGCCAGCGCAGATACCTGCACTCGCAGGGAATTGTAGGAGAGACCCTTCTCCAGCCCCTCTTGAAGGAACGCCAGGATCTGCTGCCGCGAGGCCGCTGTTGCGTGGGCCCCCCGTGCGGAACACCATACTTCGAAGACCTTCCACACCCGCACATAAGCAACCGAGGTCGAAGTCTTCCGCGCTCTGAGGAGAGTGTCTACCACGGAGACTGCGTAGCCCTGACGCAGGAGGCTCCTCCTTTCAAAAGCCAGGCCGCAAGACAGAAGTGTTCCGCCTGATCCGAAAATACCGGACCCTGGTGAAGGAGACGAGGCAGGTGTGCGAGCCGAAGAGGACCGTCTACCGCAATGTTGAGTAGATCTGCGAACCACGGCCGTCGCGGCCATTCCGGAGCTACTAGGATTACCGATCCGTGATGCAACTCTACCCGTCTCAGCACCTTGCCCACCAGGGGCCAAGGGGGAAAGACATAGAGAAGAATTCGGGACGGCCAAGGAAGAACTAGGGCGTCCACCCCTTCCGCGCCGCGCTCTCTTCTGCAGCTGAAGAACCGCAGGGCTTTGGCGTTGGAGGCGGTTGCCATGAGATCCATGGAGGGCATCCCCCAGCGCCGCACGATGAGGGCCATCGCATCGTCGGAGAGAGCCCACTCTCCGGGGTCCAGGGCTTGACGACTCAGGTAATCCGCTTGAATGTTGTCCACCCCTGCAATGTGCGAAGCCGCCAGATGAACGAGGAACCGTTCCGCCCACGACATCAAACGAGCGGCTTCGAGGGCTACCTGACGACTCCTGGTGCCCCCTTGCCGATTGATGTAAGCCACCGTAGTCGCATTGTCCGAGAGGACGCAGACCGACTGACCCCTGACTAAGGGCAGGAACTGCATGAGCGCCAGACGCACCGCTCTGGTCTCCAGGCGGTTGATCGGCCATGTAGTCTGTTCCTTTGTCCATTGACCCTGAGCCGAGCTCCTGAGGCAGACTGCCCCCCAACCGGTCAGGCTGGCATCGGTAGTGACTACTATCCAGTCCGGAGTCTCCAGCGGGCAACCCTGGGCCAAGTGTTTGGGGTCCAACCACCACCTCAAGCTGTATCTGGCGGTTGGAGAGAGAGGGATGATCGCCTGATAATCCTGAGACACTGGCTTCCATTTCGATAGCAGAGACATTTGCAGAGGTCTCAGGTGTGCAAAAGACCAGGGCACGAGATTTATCGCAAAAGCCATAGATCCCAGGAGTTGTAGGTAGTCCCGCGCCGTGTGCACCGGAAGAGAGGCAAAGTGAACGATCTGATCCCGCAAGGCTTGCGCCTTGTCTGGACGAAGGAAGACTTTGCCCTGTACTGTGTCGAAGCGCGCTCCCAGAAATTCCAATTGCTGGGAGGGAAGCAGGCTGCTCTTGCTGAAGTTCACCACCCAGCCGAGAGACTGCAGGAAGGACACCACTCTGTCGACCGCCGACCGACCCTGCTGAAGAGACTTCGCTCGGATGAGCCAATCGTTCAAGTAAGGATGGACCAGGATTCCTTCCCTCCTGAGTGCGGCTGCCACCACTACCATGACCTTGGTAAAAGTCCTGGGCGCGGTCGCCAATCCGAAGGGTAGGGCCTGGAACTGAAAGTGTTGACTTAAAATCTTGAAGCAAAGAAACCGCCAATGGGCCGGCTGGATCGGAATATGCAGATAGGCCTCTGTTAGATCAAGAGAGGCCAGGAACTCTCCCTGATGCACTGCAGCGATAACTGAGCGGAGTGTTTCCATGCGGAACCTGGAGACCCGAAGCACCTTGTTGACTTCCTTGAGATCTAGGATGGGACGGAAGGAGCCGTCCTTCTTGGGGACTACGAAGTAAATGGAATAATGTCCCGAGCCCACCTCTCCTGAGGGGACGGGTGCAATGGCCCCCAAGTCCAGAAGCCTATCCAGCGTGCGCTGGATTCCCAGGCGCTTGGAGCCGGATCCGCAGGGAGAGAAGATGAACCTGTCCCTGGGAAACCGGACAAATTCCAATGCGTAGCCGTGTCTTAGGATATCCAGGACCCACTGGTCCGTTGTGATGTTGGTCCACTCCTCGAAAAACAGAGCGATGCGACCTCCAATCCGGGGAAGCGAGGAGTGGACTGGCCTGGCATCATTGGGAAGGCTTACCAGAGGCTCCCTGAGCCGAGGAGTCCCTGGCGGGTCTGCGACCCCGAAAGGGCCGGGTCCAAGACTGAGACCTCCCGGATGGCGTCCTGGGTCCTTGCTGCCTAGCTCCCCTGTAACGCCGCTGAGGGCGGGCGCGGTTCCTGGAGCTTGATGAAGATGGGCGATAGGACCTCTGGCGGTCTTCGGGCAACCGATGGACCGAATTTTCGCCTAGAGACTTGACAATCTGATCGAGGTCCTCGCCGAAAAGAAATCTACCCTTAAAGGGTAGAGCCCCCAGGCTAGATTTGGAGGAAGGGTCCGCCGCCCAGTTTCGCAGCCACAGAAGTCGCCTGGCGGAGACTGCCGACACCATGGTCCTCGCCAGAACCCTCAATAAGTCATGTAAAGCATCCGCTCCATAGGCTATGACCGCCTCCAGACGGTCCGCCTGCGCCGCCTCCTCCGGCGGCAACTGCTGCGAGGTGAGGAGCTGTTGGACCCAACGAAGACCGGCTCTCTGAGTTAAGGAACCACAGATGGCTGCTCGGACCCCCAGTGCCGAGACCTCAAAGATCTTCTTCAGGGCGACCTCCAGCTTCCTGTCCTGTAGGTCTCGAAGAGCTGTACCCCCTGTGACCGAGATCATGGTTCTCTTCGTGACAGCGGACACCGCTGAGTCAACCTTAGGGACCTTAAGGAGATCCAGAAAGTCTCCAGGGAGAGGATAGAGCTTGTCCATAGCTCTGCCGACCCGGAGGGACGCCTCCGGGGTGTCCCATTCCCGCACTAGCAGCTGGAGAAACGAATCATGGATAGGAAAGGTCCTAGCCAGTGGACGCAGGCCCGCCAGCACTGGATCCCCTTTCTTTGTGGCGGAAGCTACAGAGGGGGCAGGAGGAGCCGGGGGCTCAACAGGGGGGTCGAGGTCCAACTCCTGGAGAACATGGGGGATAAGCTCCGCCAATTCCTCCTTACGAAAGATCCGTAGCACCCGAGGGTCATCACATTCCAGGTGGATCGCCGAAGTTGCTTCCTCATCCCCCTGCGATGCCGGATCCCCTCCTGGGTCTGGCAGAGGAGACGTCCCTCCCAGGGGCAACGGAAGGCCCAGTGGGACTCTGGGACCCCCCCCTGTGCTCCCCGGTCCCGCGGCCGCAGCCCCAGAGATCCTTGGGAACTTGGCTGGCGGGGAAACGGTTGCTGACCCCCCCCCCCCCGTGGGGTGTAGGCTTTGAAGATAGGCCTGGTGCATGAGCACCACAAAGTCGGCCGAAAAAGCTGGGGGCCCCGTGGAAGTGGAGGATTGAGGGTCCCTGGGGAGTCCGCCGGTGGAGGGGAGCGGGCCCGGGTCCGGGATCAGCGGTACCAGCAACGAAAATTCCTCCTGAGTCTCTTCAGGTTTGGATCCCACGCTGCTCTCCAGCTCCAAGATGGCCGCCGCTCCCGCCAAAGGAGGGGGCGGGGCACCTCCCCGAGGAGCGCGGCGCTCCGAGCGCGGCGGCGAAATCGTTGGGGAAGCGGCGCTTGATTCCCCCCCGGGGAGACACCGGCTGCACGGACCTTCCCGCGAGCCGCCCTGTCCCGGGCCGCCGCAGGACGGGCAGCGAGCGCGCTGCATGGCGTCGGACCCGGGCGGGAACGAGGCGCAGGAGAGCCTTGGAGAGTCGTGCCGTGGGAGGAGCAGGCCTGCCTCGCCTTCGCTCTACTCGCTATCCTCCCACCAGGAGCGACAGGGGAAAGAGACCTCCCTGCCGCTGCGACCCCGGGGAATTGGCGCGTCGCGGGGCCGCGAGAAGGGAGGAAAAACCGCGACTCAGGGTAGGGGAGAGGCTGGCCCCACCAGCATCCACCTCCGTACGGCTTGCAAAGCTGCAAAGGAAACAATACAAAAAACTTACCAAACTTTCCCCCCAAAACGGCTGCGAAGTGAAGGGAAAGCAGAAGGGAGAGAGAGTGAGAGGAGAAATGAAGAAATTACCGCCGAGGCAGTCCGGATAGCAAGAGATAGGGCGGCAAGCCCAAGCCTCCTCACCACACACAATAAAAATCTCCCCTTAATAAATAACTTTTTTTTTTTTTTTTTTTTTTTTACTGCTTGATCCAACCTAAGAAGGAAACATAAAACAGAAAAGTGTGGAACAAAGCCACTAGCTAGGGGAAGCAACGGGTTCCCCTCCTCACATCTGCTGGAGTCAGAGAGATACTGGGGACTAGGAGGGTTGCACCAGCTTATATGCCAGCACCCTCAGAAGTTTGCTCTGACTCCATCTGCTGGACGGGGGACACAACCCACCATCTGGACTGATCCTAGTACGTACAGGGAACAACAGTTTCTGTTTCCTCAACCTGCCCTCCAGCTCTAGCACACTTATCCAGATCTTTCTTATGCTTGCTAAGATATGAGATAATTTCCTTCCTCAAAAACCACTTTAGCAGCATACCAGAAAAGAATAGGGTCCTCCAGATGTTCTATATTTTTAGCAGTGTATTTGCCCAGTTAATTTTCAAAACATCATGGAAGTGGGGATCTTTAGTTAAGAAGTATGGATAATGCCAAAACTTACTAGAAGTGAAAAATAGTCCATATTGGGGGCATGGTCAGAAATTTTAATCACATCAATACTCGCCTCCGATATATTTGAAAAACAAGCTGCGCATGAGAAAATATAGTCAATGCGGGAAGATGTGGAATGAGCCCTTGATAAATGGGTATAATTTTTTTCCAGAGGATAAAGAATCCTCCAGAAATCAACCAAATGCAGAACATTGTTTATGAGGAGTATTGCCTTATTAACCTGCAAGCGATCCGATGGGGATGGATTAGATCTAATCCAATCCGAGTCATGTACCAAGCTGAAATCTCCCCCATGAAAACACATTCCCCTATATGCGGTAATAAAAAGACTGATAATCTCCAAAAAAAAAAGAATGAACATAAGAGTTTGGAGCATAGAGATTACAAGTTGCAGCTGGTGTCCCATGTAATTCTGCTATGAATATGATACAGCAATCTTCTGAGCCTTTGATTTACTGCTTAATAACTAGAGGCAGATTCGTACGGATCAAGATTACCATGCCAGCTTTCTTAGTGGAAACAGAAGCAAATCCAACATCTCCAACCCACCACTTATTTAATTTAGTGGGTTCCACATCACTCAAGTGGGTCTCCTGTAAGAGCGCTATATCAGTAGACATTTTATTCAATGCCGAAAGAATCATTGTCCTTTTATTGGGTGATGTAATCCCACAAATATTGCAGGAAATAATCTTAATCCCAGGTTTAACCATTACCACTCCTAGGGAAACTTTTACCCAGACATACCCGTCTAACCCCAGGGCACCCTCCCAGCTGGGGCCCCCATGTAAAGTATTGAAAGTCAAGCAGCAAACCTACCAAGTAAACCAATCTCAGCACTACCTTACTAACATGAACAATCCTCCCTGTTTCACCGTTCCTCCCCACCCTTCCCCTACTATCCCCTAAATCCCCAAACATTAAATCTATTAACCACAAAATCAAGATCATTTACAGTACATAGATCTCCCTACCCCCCGAAAAAAAAGCTACCAATTACAGGATTAGCAGATTTTTTATGAAGAAAGGAAAGGAAAAATATGTAACACAGGACCAAAAAAGCATTTGCTACTCTGTAAGCCATGTTTCTTTCTGAATGTTTGGTTATGCTGAAAACTGTATAAATAAAGGTAATTAAAAAAAAAAAAACAAAAAACACATGAGCAAGACATACCAAGTGTCTTAAAGCATAAATCAGTTTGCATTGAGGATGAATAAATAAACCATAAAGAGAGTTCCTCCAGAGACGAGAAAAACCAGACTCTACAAAGACTTGCTAGAAAAGAGTGTCCTACAGCCTCATGACAGAGAATCTGAGATAATTAGTAACACGGAAACAAAAACTAAAAGTCGGCGTGCATTATTCTCTTGAGCTTTCTCCTTCTCCAGCCTTTCAACTAGGTTCAGCAAATTAATTTCTCTGCTTTATGTTTTTTTTTTATAGAGTTTTCACATATTTATTTGTGGCAGAAATTCTCTCAGGTACTTTGATTATAAGCCCTTTCAGGCACGGACTCATTGTACAATGCCTTGTTTTAGAGTGCTATTTAATGCCAAAATTGAATAAGGTTTTAAAAGTTTTTAAAATTCTCACAACAAGCACACTAAAATCAGAGAAAAATGGGTTCACATGGGACACAAGAAACCTAACCATGGGAGGTAGAAGCCTTCACAGCCTTCCAGCACAGGCAGCGTTCTCTACCTTCTGCAAAAACCAGCCCGAGTGATTGTGCAACACCATCTAGCATCAATCAGGCTTGCACTATGGAAAGAAAAAGCATAGAAATATAAAGCCTCATCCCCATTTTAGGACTCACAGGTATTTCGGTCATTTTCCAAGGCACCCTGGCACGGGGTTATAGTATTTTCCCACTTCTGGGTCACCGGCTCAAATTTGGTTTGGGTCACTAATAAAAGTGGAAGTCATCACAATCTGGAAGTCTCCTGAAGGCCTATGTGAAACGGAGCTGGTGATCTGAGGGGTCACTTTAGAAATTATTTTCTAAAATTTTGTTCTGGCTCTGCAATTTGTGATAATGTTATTGTTTGCTTTATCACTGTCTAGCCTACTAAGCAAGGGTACAGTTAGTTAAGTGGTTGCAAAAGACAGTCCGTTTCCAACAGTGCTCCGTGAGATAATAAAAGGTCAACCTGAAATGGAGATGGGCATGATTTCAGAGACAATCAAAACAGAGTCAGAAATGCCAAGGAAAAAAAAAAATAATAATGACCCAGGAGGCATTTTTAGATGCCACTCAATGTATATGAAGTAGAAAGATCTACCTTTAAAAAAGAAAATCATCAGAATCTGCAGAGTATTCAATAGCAATAAACATTTCACTTTTGTATAATTTCAAGCAAAGTTACAAAACTGGATAATAGGCTTTTTTTTTTTTTGGGGGGGGGGGGGGGTAAATGTTACTATTGCCGGGTTTACCTTAGCTTCTAAGATCCTTTTCCGAGCCTTGAGCTCGGCAACTGCCTTGTCCACGTCCACCTGCGGGGCTTTTCCATCCTTCAGCTGCCGCACCAGGTCCCCCTACAGAAAAGAAAGAGAAAGATCACAGGGCAATGTCCGAGAACGCCTGGTCCTGTTGTGCATGAAGAGACAGAGAGTGCAGGCAGCTTCGGGAAGCCCACCCCTTGTTCAGCATAAAGCCACTGCTCCATGTTTCTCTGGGCAAAGGGTAAGTCAGCAGTACTTTTCATTTGGGGGAAGCAGAATATAATCATTTCCCACTCCTCCTCTTGTTATTTCTCCATGAAACAGGTCGCTCAGCACAGAACGCTATGGGCCGGATTTTAAAAGGGTTACGCACATAAGTTATGCGCGTAACCCTCTTAAAAGGCCCCTGCGCGCCGCCGAGCCTATTTTGCATAGGCTCGGCGGCGCGCGCAAGCCCCGGGACGCGCGTAAGTCGGGGGCGGCCTAAGTCGGGGACGCGCGTAAGTCGGGGACGCGCGTAAGTCGGGGACGCGCGTAAGTCGGGGAGCAGTCTTGGAGGGAACAGGCAGCGCGCGCCGACCCCGGATTTTATAAGATACTCGCGGCTATGAGCGTATCTTATAAAATCCAGCGTACTTTTGTTCGCGAGTGGTGCGCGAACAAAAGTACGCGCGCGCACTGTTTTTTAAAATGTACCCCTATGTGTATTCCTCTGTATGACATTTCATTATTAACTTAACTAACGTGACCCGGCAATCCTACATGCCGAGACAGAAAATGGTGACAGGTCCGAAATATTCTGAGGGACCTCTATAAAATTACTACAAAGTACCTAAAGATTCTCCCACAGCAGCACCCTGTGAAGTATCCGGAGGTGCGCCGGGCAGAGTGAGTCAGCACGAGACGTCCCTGAAGCAGCGGCTCGCGAAACGTGCTCGTCGGACCTCTGACTCCGACAAAGAATAAAGGGAAGTACGATTCTTTGAGTTTTAAGAAAAATGCAAAAAAGTTAAAAATTTCTGTGCAAGAGTTGGACTAATGGACCTATGATTAAAAAGGACCCACACAGGTGCGAAACAAGTGTATACTTGCATCACCGTGGGTGTTATGAAGGTCCCAAATTCACAAATGATGTGTGTGTAAATATTAAGGCAAAGAAATGTATAGCACCTAAAAAAACAAAAAAGTGAGATACAATGTTTTTTCTTGATGGTAATTGAAATCTCCCATTATTACCGCACTACCAATTTGCTTAGCTTCCCTAATTTCTCTTAGCATTTCACTGTCTGTCTCACCATCTTGACCAGGTGGACTGTAGTATATTTCTATCACTATAGTCTTCCCCAACACACAAGGGTTTTCTACCCATAAAGATTCAATTGTGCATTTAGTCTCATGCAGGATGTTTATCCTGTTGGACTCTATGCCATCCCAGACATAAAGTGTTACACCGCCTCCTGGGTGCTCCTCTCTGTCATTGCAATATAATTTGTACCCCGGTATAGCACTGTCCCATTGGTTGTCCTCCAGGTGTTGCCTTAAGTATGGGAATTTATATGCTCATTTACCAAACAAAAAAAAAAGGGTTAGAAAACTAGAGGAAGAGATCTGGACTGAATGAATTGTCCAAATGATCTTTAAGCCAGCCATCATTTATTGTGTTACTAAGTTTGGGAGAAGCAAAGGTGACTGCAAAACAAGTTTTGCTGAAATACCTGTAAGGAGGAAAAATAACAGTCAGGAAGCTGTGGTAAATGGAATGACAACTTGCAAGGTACTCCCAGTCACCTGTACGGCTCTTCAAACACAAACTTCACTGCACACGGATGCTATGTCACTTGGGGTGGTGGGGAGTAATTTTATAACTGCCCCTTTTGGTTCAAAATCTATGGTTACTTTTTACCCATAGACCTTATACTAATTCTGCACAAACTTTCTCTTTGAAAATTATCCCAGAAGAAATACCCACACACAACTAAACATGCTAATTCTTGCAGGTAATTTTACTGAGAAAAATGATGTACAGAACATTCTTTCAAAAATGTCAAAAATATGCACATAAAAAACCCCTGCCGAACCATGCGCTTGGGAGCTCCTCTTCATTATGCATAAAGGCCCGATACACATAATTCTATCTGTATATAGGGCTGGCAATTTTCTCAAAGCCCATTTCCGCAAGTAAAGCTTTGTTTTATCCCTTAGTTTTGAAAAATAACCCTCCCTGTGACACACGTGTTCTCCTTGTCTTGTAGCTATTTTAAGTTGACAGAAACAGGAGTCAAAAAGTTCAGAGTAATTTTAGTAGTTTAGCTCCAATTACGGTAATGCCCTTGGTTTCCCTCTTAAATCCATGACTTTTTAAAATTATCCAGTGTAAAACCATAATGCCTTCTTACAAAATAGCACACATGCCAGTCTCTACAATTTTCAAGACCTAAAAATATTTGCTAAAATTTTTTATTTAGAGATTGTCAAAAACATTAAACATCTACTAAATTCTACAAGCAGAATGCTAAATAAATTGAAGAACTCTGCCCTTCAGCTCAGCACTGGTAAGTTACAAGCCTAGTGAACAGTATTTAGCTTTACGGACATCACCATCCCAGCATAAAGCTGCATGCTTAGCTTCCTCTGAAGCTATCAGAACATTTCCAGAAAACACATTCATCCGTAAGTCCAATGTTACTCGTGGCAATGCCCCCCCCCGACTCCCCTGTCAGTACAACTGAGTAATAATGCTTGTGCACTTGAATACATGCTTCTAACACAAGAAACCCCGGTATCCACCTTTTTTCCAGGTTCTTAGATGCCTCCTTGTGAATAGTATCACATACACAGCTAACTCAGAAACATGTAAAAGGGGAATTTTGGTATTAAGGCAGACTCTTAATTAGACAATCTTCTAATCAGTTATATTCCACAAAGGCTCAACATGTAAATTGGTACCAAAATAATTTGATAACCCAAAAAATCCATGCAAAAAAAAGTGAGAGCTCATGTTCGTATAGAACATATGCCCTCTGATGATTTATTAAAAAATATTAGAACACTATGCAAAAGTATGTCTTCAAACCATAGCAAATGGAACCGTAACCATTACGGTAGTTAAATTTTAAAAAATGTAATTACTTACTCTAAAGCTAGCCTACTATGAAGGTACCTTAAAAAGAAATCCTGAAAAGACTTCACCAATTCTGCCTTATGCAATTGAAGTTTCACTAAAGATTGTCTCTGCAATTCCGAGCTAACGTGGCAGGGGGAGGGATTTTAGAAACCACCAAGAAAAGCCAGAGCCAAAGCTAAAAGTGAAACCAAAGGAAGTATGCAGGGTACCAGCAGCTTCCTTATTATAGTCCAACACAGAATGCTGTACAAGACTGGAAAGGTGTACTCCATGAAGACGTCCTTTACACTAAGCGCACATTTAAAGTGCCATCCTGACTTGCATGTTCATTATCCCATTGTCCCAGAACTGGGCCATGATTTTCCGGTGCCAGGAGAGTTAGGCATCTAAATTTTGGAAAATCACATTGGCAGGAATATAAGGCGTTTCTGCTCACTATGAAGAACACCTAATGATTACCGTGCAGAAAAAAACCTAAGCACTAAGCTGTTCAGTGACATCTATGACACATCGGGTACAAGAAAGGAAAAGGCAATAAACTGATGCAACCTCCCTAGAGAGTCACAAGGAATACACCCTGGGCTGGAGAAAGGGCGCAGGCCTTCATCACATAAAGACTCTGCCCGATCTTTTACATTTAGGGGATACTGTCACCTCTTCAGCTCAACACGATCAGAATAACCAGATTTAGTAACTACTCTGAAACGCTTTGCTAAAATCGGCCGACAAGCCATCAATCAAAACGCCCCCGTCAAAGAACACGGGAAAGCACCTCGGCGCTGTCAGCATCCAGCATTTAGCCCTCGATCCTCCCAACTCAAGCATCCCACCCGGCTTCCTATGCGGTCAGAGTGCAAATCCTGCCGCGCCTTCCTGCCTTAACACTCCAGAACCCCCATTGCGTCAGCCCCTGAGCGCGTGGGAAGGGCTCAGCTCCGTTTTTCTTACCTGCTCCTTGACGGCCTGGCGGAGGGGAGCCAGCACCTTTTCCAGTGGGCCGTCCATGCCGCGGCTTGCGCTGGAGGCGGCGGCTGCTGCTGGTGCTAAGCACGCGCTGCCGGCGGAGAGCGCGAGGTGCCGGGCGGTAGAAGGCGCGCGCCGGGGGAGCAGGGAGCAGGTGGCAGCGCGAGACCAGGGGGGCAGCGACAGCAGCTGCTGCGGCGAGAAGGCTTTACGCAGCACCAGCAGCAGCGGCGGCCGCAGCATGGACCGGCAACAGAGGCAGGACAGAGCCAGAGAGCATGATGAAATCTCACCCGGGGAGGTAAAGCCACGCCCCGAGCTCGCAACGGCACTTTCGACAGAGCAGGCCGGAGGAGCCTGGCTGTTGAGAGGTGCAGATTCGGCGGGGACGCGGGACGAGCCGGCTCCTAATCCTGGGTGGGGATCGATCTGTTTCCTGCTTAAAGAGGAGCGGAGCCGACAGGAGAAGACGGTATGGCCAAGAGGAAGAGGGAGACGCTGAAAGTACTGTAGAGTAGTGGTTCTCAACCTTTTTTCCGCGGGACACACCTGACAGATGGTTCTCACCCTTAAGAGAAACATGGGGGTAACCTGCACGGAGCGGCAGTTACTACCTTGGGAAGCTTGCTGGGCAGACTAGATGGACCATTTTGGTCTTTTTCTGCCGTCATTACTACCAGGTCAATCCAGTAACGAGTGGTAGGAAGAGCTGCGTTAGTGCCCGGCGCACCCGCGGTTGCCGCACGCACAGTCCGGCTCACCTACCGCTCGATCCTGTATGTAAATAGCTTGCAAATGCAAGCTGTGTCTAAGAAGTGTCCGTGAAGCGTTAGGCCTGCGCAACCCATTTTACTGTATAGAGCGCTATACAGCGCCTATACAGTAACCTGGGTGCGCGGGCCTAACGCTTCATGGACACGCTGGTATCTGTCATTTCAAATGTCATTTACCAGGAAGTGGACAGTTCTCCGATGCTCGGGATTGTCAGCCCTCTCTCCCCTCCTCCCGAAGCAAGCAACGAAAGCGGAAAAAAGCAAAAAAAAAAAAAGCGAAAAAGCGAAAAAAAAAAAGTAGCAAGAGAGAGGGGAGAGAGGACGGGCAATCCTACGCTCGGGATTGCCAGCCCTCTCTCCCCTCCTCCCGAAGCAAGGCGCGAAAAGCAGCCTTGCTCCGGGAGGAGGGGAGAGAGGACTGGCAGTGTAAAGCGATGAAGCGACTTACTTTTTTTGAAGCCCCCCTCCGGAGACGGACATCGGTGAGGACGACCGCGGCTCCCCTCCCCTGCCTCCAGCTGCCCGCGAAGATTGACGCATCGCACAGGTGAAAGCGGCCCCTGTGCGTGCAATTGGGCCGCTCAAGACGTGACGTCACCTGCCGTGACGCCAAACGTCGTGACGTCACGCCTTGAGCGGCCCAATTGCACGAACAGGGGCCGCTTTCACCCGTGCAGGCATCCATCTTCGCGGGCAGCTGGAGGCAGGGGAGCCGCGGTCGTCCTCGCCGATGTCCATCTCCGGAGGGGGGCTGCAAAAAAAGTAAGTCGCTTCGTCGCTTTACACTGCCAGTCCTCTCTCTCCTCCTCCCGGAGCAAGGCTGCTTTTCGCGCCTTGCCTCGGGAGGAGGGGAGAGAGGACTGGCAATCCCGAGCGTAGGATTGCCCGTCCTCTCTCCCCTCTCTCTCTTGCAACTTTTTTTTTCGCTTTTTCGATTTTTTTCGCTTTTGTTGCTTCGGGAGGAGGGGAGAGAACTGGGGCTGCCCCGGAGACCAGTACCCATGGATGCGGCCAGGGCATGTGAGCGGGGGCTGGGGGAAAGTTTGCCGCCTACCCTTACTCCTGCCTCTAACGCAGGGGTAAGGGTAGGCGGTAAGTTAGCAGGTTAAACGCGCGGCAAAACGGCAGGGTAAAAAAGCGATAGTTGGGGCGCGCGTTACTGGATGGTAGGGAATAGCTAATTCGCTCGTTTACATGCAATATACATGCCGCGTGCGGAAGGGGTTACCCGGGGATTTAAGGACGCGGTAAGAGTAGGTTAAAGGGGATTGTGGATCGCAGGAAGGGCTAACGCGGCCAGAAAGTGAGTAGAAAGCGGGTTAGGAGCGGAGTAAACGCGGCTGCACTTTACTGGATTGACCTGTATGTTACTATATGTGTGACACACTGAACATGTGACCGTCATGGGGGCTAAATGTAAACATACACTCTGCATCCACAGGAACAGCCCCCCCCCCCCCCCAACAATGAGTGCAGAGCATTACTCCTGTGGGAATTCTGTGCAAATAAATTGAAAGTTCTGCATGCACAATTTTAAAATTCTGCGCACAAAAATTGAAATTTCTGCAAAATTCTACATGGTTAAAATAGCACAATATACATGACAATCTTTAAGTAATTCATTTAAAAAAAAAAAAATATATATATATATATATATATATATATATATATATTATATAATATAATATAGAACAAATATAGAACAAATTTATTAGTTAAAGATGTAGAGTTTTAAATATTTTGAGCAGAATTTCCCTAAAAGTACATTGTAAGAATGTCCCTTCCTCCCTCTCTCCCTGCTCCCCTGGCCAGTCTCCTTTCACTTTGCCTTCTCAGGTCCCCAAACTCCTTCACCCTCCTTCACCCTCCACTATCTCTCCCCTTCCCTGCTAGGCTCAACCCCTTCCACTCTATATTCAGTCCCAGAGTTTGACCCCGCTCTCAGTACTGCCTCTCACACAGGCTCCCTCTGTCCCTCTCACACTCACATTTTCCCTCTCTCTCGTGCATATACACACCCCCTCATACAGACTTCCTCTGTCTCTCGCACCCCCACCCCCCCCTTCACTCAGGCTCCCTTTCTCTCTCATGCATACACCCTCACACAAGCTACCTATCTCTCTCTCTCTCATACACACTCCTCTGCACATTTGCTCCCTCTCTTTCTCTTACACACACACACAGGCTCTTTCTCTCTCATGCACATATGTGCCCCCCATACAGGCTCCCTCTCTTTCTCGCGCGCACACACACACACACACACACACCCTCACACAAGCTCCCTTTCTCTTTTATACATACTCCTTCACACAGGCTAGCTGTCTCTCTCATACACACACCCTTGCACATTGGTTCGCTCTCTCTCTCTCACACACACACAGGCTCCATCTCTCTTGTGCACATACATACCCCTCATACAGGCTCCCTCTCTCTTGCTCTTGCATACAGACCCTCACCCAGGCTCCCTTTCTCTCTCATGCATATACCCTCATACAGGCTACCTATCTCTTTGTCACACAAACACACGCCCTTCACACAGGCTCCTTCTCTAACAAACAAGCACCCTCACTCCCTCACATAACACACACTCCCTTTTTTGCGCACACCCAATCTCACACACATAGACAATCTTTCACAATTTCCTCACAAAGATTCCTTCTCTCTGGCACACACACACATCCTTATTCATGTTCTCCCATACACACACACCAGCTTGCAGTCAGTCTCTTACACAACCACTACACACATACTCATCAGGGCCTGCTTCGCTCACGGCATGCTGGGACTTGCACCTCCGTCTTTACCGTGACGTGGCACACTGGGGCCTCCTTCCTCTTTGCTGCCACATGATACACCAGGGCCTCCTTCCTCTTCACCGTGATGCTGCGTGCCGGGGCCTCCTTCCACTTCACTGTGACATGGCACGCCGGAACCTCCTTCCTCTTCTCTGCCACATGGCACGCCAGGACTCCTTCCTCTTCACCGCCATGTGGCACACCGGGACCTCCTTGCTCTTCGCCGCAAGCAGGATGGGGTCCGCTTGTGGCACAGTGGGGTCTGCTCCAAATTCTGTGGAGAAACTGGTATTTCTGTGCAGAGGGGGAATACTGTGCAAATTCTGCGCTCTGTAGTAGTGCAAAATTCCCCCAGGACTAAGAGCAGAACAAGGGCATTACCCAAACAACTCACCATACAAAAGATTTTCTGGTTTCAGTGACATCTCACTAAAAGCACTACCAGGAGCAATAGCCCTTATGAAAAGACAATAATTTAAAACTAATATATGTCCTATTGAGAAAACACAGCAAATAAGATTGATACAAATTCTTACATGCTTGTAAAATACCTCACCTCGGTCACACACCCAGAACTACCTTCACCAAGTACAGAAACACCACAAATTATAAATATGGAGACAGAAACTGGAATGGAAAACAAAAAAAAGCCACTCTGCATGCAGTGCAAACCTGGAGAAATGGAAAGAGACATATAGCACCTAACATAGTCCCAGGATCTGCAATAATGCAAACAAATTAATCTTCACAAAGTTACAAAGTTACACCTGTATTATGGAACACACTCAAACAGAAACAACCCTATCTATGAAAAGGCAACACTACAAATATTAAACCTGGCCCTCAACACTAATACATCTCCTATTAGGAAAACAGAATAAGCTAAGCTGCTATAGATCCCCACACAGAAATAATTAAGAACATAAGAAATTGCCATGCTGGGTCAGACCAAGGGTCCATCAAGCCCAGCATCCTGTTTCCAACAGAGGCCAAACCAGGCCACAAGAACCTGGCAATTACCCAAACACTAAGAAGATCCCATGCTACTGATGCAATTAATAGCAGTGGCTATTCCCTAAAGGGTAGATTTTAAAAAATTGCGCGATCACGTACTTTTGTTTGCGCACCAGGCGCAAACAAAAGTACGCTGAATTTTATAAGATAAGCGCGTAGCCGCGCGTATCTTATAAAATCCGGGGTCGGCGCGCGCAAGGGGGTGCACATTTGTGCAACCTGCGCGCGCCGAGCCCAGCGCGCGCTGCCTGTTCCCTCCGAGGCTGCTCCGATTTCGGAACGGCCTCGGAGGGAACTTTCCTTCGCCCTCCCCCCACCTTCCCCTCCCTTCCCCTACCTAACCCACCCCCCCCCCCCCCCGGCCCTATCTAAACCCCCCCTTACCTTTATTCCATGATTTACGCCTGCGAAAGGCAGACGTAAATCTGCGCGCGTCGGCCGGCTGCCCCACTCCGTGTTCCGGTCCCGGGGGCTGGTCCGGAGGCCGCGGCCATGCCCCCGGGCCGAAACCACGCCCGCATCGCCGCCCCCAAAACGCCGCATCACGCCCCCGAAATGCCGCGTCATTCGGTGACGCCCCCTCCCAGCCCTTTTAAAAAACCCTGGGACTTATGCGCGTCCCGGGGCTCTGCGCGCGCCGGCGGCCTATGCAAAATAGGCGCGCTGGCCCTGCACGCATAAATCCGGGCGGATTTACGCGCGCAGGGCATTTAAAATCCGCCCCTAAGTAAACTTGATTAATAGCCGTTAATGGACTTCTTCTGAAAGAACTTATCCAAAACTTTTTTCAACCCAGCTACACTAACTGCACTAACCACATCCTCTGGCAACAAATTCCAGAGCTTTATTGTGCGTTGAGTGAAAAAGAATTTTCTCCGATTAGTCTTAAATGTGCTACTTGCTAACTTCATGGAATGCCCCCTAGTCCTTCTATTATTCGAAAGTGTAAATAACCGAGTCACATCTACTCTTTCAAGACCTCTCATGATCTTAAAGTCCTCTATCATATCCCCCCTCAGCCGTCTCTTCTCCAAGCTGAACAGCCCTAACCTCTTCAGCCTTTCCTCATAGAAGAGCTATTCCATCCCCTTTATCATTTTGGTTGCCCTTCTCTGTACCTTCTCCATCGCAACTATATCTTTTTTGAGATGCAGCGACCAGAATTGTACACGGTATTCAAGGTGTGGTCTCACCATGGAGCGATATAGAGGCATTATGACATTTTCCGTTTTATTAACCATTCCCCTCCTAATAATTCCTAACATTCTGTTTGCTTTTTTGACTGCTGCAGCACACTGAGCCAACGATTTTAAAGTATTATCCACTATAATGCCTAGATCTTTTCCCTCGATGGTAGCTCCTAATATGGAACCTAACATCGTGTAACTCCAGCAAGGGTTATTTTTCCCTATATGCAACACCTTGCACTTGTCCACATTAAATTTCATCTGTCATTTGGATGCCCAATCTTCCAGTCTTGCAAGGTCCTCCTGTAATGTATCACAGTCTGCTTGTAAAGCTATACTAATAAATGTTACAAAACAGCTGATGAACAGAATAACATCCAACAATTAAAAACTCATAAACATTATTTAAAATTGTCCATATATCAATAAAATATTTCAAAACAGCAGTCATATCACATAATACCCAATAATTAAAATGGCAGTCAATCAAGAAAAATAAACTTAAAAAGCCACCTTTACTTACCCTCTCCAGCAACTCTCTTACTCCTTTCCCTTGCAGGCCAAAAGCACACAGCAGAAGTAGCAGTGACTGCTGAAGCTCTGTCCACGTTTCTCTTCCTTAGGGCCTATAACCAGTCACTCACACACACACACACACACACCCTAATTAGACCCCACAATGAGTCTCTGTCACACACACCAGTTGCCTTCCTGACCAGTTTCTGTCTCTCACACACACACCAGTCATCTCCCTGACCAGTCTCTGTCTCTCACACACCAGTCAGGGTGTTTATATGTCAGAATGGGAGCCTGGGTGTGGCTGTTTGTGTGTGAATGGGAGCCTAAATGTGAGAGTTTGTGTGTGTGTAGAATAGGTGCCTGGGTGCATAAGTGAGAGCTTGTGTGTTTGGTAGAATGGGTACGTGGGCGTGTGAGTGAGAGCTTGTGTGTTTGGTAGAATGGGTGCCTGGGTTCCCTGTGGGAACACTCATACTCCTTGCTATGAGAACTGGTTCAATTTGTGGCTGTATTCAAACGGACCTTTGATGATCCAGGGCGGCATGCTGTAACAAGCACCTAGTCTTCTACATCTTCATCAAGGACAACAAAGTCTTTTTGATTATTTATTTATTTATGTGGTTTTATATACCGATGTTTGGTTGGGGTACCATTACCTCAGATTACATGATTTTGGAAGTGTAACAGTATATAATAGGTCACCATATATGACCAGTAACATATGCAGTCACCTCGGTAACAGCTATTTGGCATGTGAGTAAAATATGATGAACAGTTCCCCAGTCAGCAGGTGCCAAGTTAAGAACTATTAACAGTTTTTTACATAAAATCAATATCCATATCTTGGAACAAACATTAATAGTGTTGCGAGTATTCAGTTCTTGCAACCTAAGTCGATGTTAACACTTCGGAACAATCACAGCAAGGCAAGATAGTATGTCTTGTTTCTGCGAGTTACATTATGTTTCGACATGACTTTCAGTGCTAACTAGCTTATACTGCTACATGAATTAACAACTGTCTGCATACATATAAAGAGTTTTGGACTTTGGCTACCGAACTCGCTTGGCAGGAGGACTACCTTCGAGCTATTTACTTGGATGGTCTCTCCTCACAGTTAAAAGATGAACTGGCTGCTCGGGAGCTCCCTCCCTCCTTGAAGGACCTTTATAGATTTGACAGGCCGAATTGACCACCGTCTTCAAGAGCATCACCGGGAGAGTTGAATGCCCAAGAGGCTCGTGCAGGTTCGCTCCCGCTCACCACCCATTAATAACTCTGCATCTAGTGACAACAGAGTGGTCAAGGTGGAAGAACCCACCGGACACCTGAAGAGCACCTCTGGCAAAGACAGGCCAGCATGTGTCTGTATTGTGGAGCCCCAGGCCACCATCTACAAAATTGTCCCATCCATCCGGGAAACTCCAGGGCCCCCCAACTGTCAATTCCAGTCACACTAATTTGGGACTCTCGGTCCTTTCTGGTTATTGCTCTGGTAGACTCCAGAGCAGGAGGTAATTTTATCCTCAGAGATCTTGTGCAACTCCTGGGTATTAAAACCCATTCGCTTAACCCTTCCTTGTGTATCTCCTCTATCTACGGAAAGCCACTTCCTGGCCATATCTCTTTGACCACTGAACCTGTCCAGTTATGTACAGGGGCCTTACACCTTGAGGAACTCAAGTTACTAGTGTTGGATAAGTCAATCCATCCCATTGTGCTTGGACTTCTTTGGTTACAGAAACATTCCCCCAATTTAATTGAACTTCACTACAACTGGTAGAGTGGGGTCCAGCCTGTCACCATTGCTATCTTCAGAAGGTGACTTCATCTTCGACGATTCCTTTGGTTACCACCTCTTCTGGCATACCTCTTCCATACGCCGCCTGTGAGGATGTATTTTCTAAACAAAAGGCCGATCTCCTACCTCCTCTTCGTCGGTTCGATTGTCCAATCGAACGTCTTCCCGGAACCACGCCTCCTTGTGGTCACACCTATCCTCTGTCGTTACCTGAGACAAAGGCCATGACCAAATATATTCGGGAGAATCTGGCAAATGGGTTTATCTGTCCATCCACATCACCTGCAGGAGCGCGATTCTTCTTTGTGACCAAGAAAGATGGATCACTCAGATCGTGCATCGATTACCGCGGTCTAAGTGCGTCAACCCCACCTCAGCCCAAGGATCCACCTCCTATGCAACATAGGGCGGTGGTGAGAACTAGAGTCGAGAGACATATTGGGGTCAGAGCAGGCAGTGGGCTAAAAGAGTCAGATACAGGCCAAGGTCAGGGCAGGCAGCTAGGAGGAATAAGGTCCAGGCAAGAGGTCAGATCCAGGCAGCAGGCAAACATGGTCAGGCCAGACAAGATTCAAAGAGCAAGTCGAAGGTGGATAAAGACACACAAGACACTGGATGACAAGTACGGAAGACAAGGCAAGGCTGGAGGTCAAGGCTGGAAGATAAGTTTGGACCAGGAATGCTGGCGACCTGCACTGATAGTCAGGAGACCCGTTGCTGAGGCATCTGTTGTTCCTCAGAAGGCCCCTTATATACAGATGAGCCTGTGATGTCATTTGAGTGCGCCACAGACCCTTTAAAGTTGGAAAGTGCCCTTAAGGAACATCGGCTCATGGCATCACAGCGGCAGAGGAGACTGGAGCTGGCAGTCTCGACGCCACTCCGTGGCCGGCGTCAGGAGAAGGGAGGAGCAAGATGATGTGGAAGGCTGACTTCAGTGGCATTCCTGCCTAGCCAAGGCTGAGCCGCGTTAGGAGTGAATGCCATGGCTTGCAGGGTGTACCTGCAGGCCGCAAATACTAACAATAGATATAAAGCATTTAGAATTCATGGCATATGTTAACAAAGCAAACAGATAATAATCAGTGATAAACTAACTTGTTGATGTGCCTACTATTTTAATAAAAGATTCTGTGAAATTGATGAATGTTGATAACCTTTGTTCCTGATTGAAGAATTCCTATGAAATAAAATAGTTTAAAAAATTGCTGTAATCTCTCGTTCAAATTGTTCCGTAAATAGTGATGATCATATGTATAAGTATTTGAGAGAATTGGTATTGTTAATGTAATAGTAAACTTAAAAGAAATCACCCCAATACTTCTAAGATAAGGGTTATTGTAGCAGAACCATCAGCTTCTATTTCAGACCCTCCTTCCCACCTCCAGTAGAACCATTTATTGTTTAAGTCATCCCTTTTATATAATTAACACAAAAGAGGGATTGCAGTGGTGGAGAGGTAAGCCCTTCAGTAAACTATTAAGAGGGTGATTTTTAAAGGAACTTCTGCAGATAAAGTAGAGCTTTAGCCACAGAAATTATCCTGTAGAAAACTGCAGGCCCAAAAACACACGTAAAATTAAGTGCATATACACTATATACTTTTATATACTTCAGGCAGAGGCGTTCTATGGCAGTGTTTCCCGACCCATGTGCCTTCAGACCTGATGATCAGATGGGTCATGGAAAAGTTACCACTGCCTGGTGCCTGGATCCAGACCAGCCCCTGAGCGCTGCTCTCAACACCTCACAGCATCAAAATTATCAGCAGTGGCTCTTAGACATTGAGCTTCTGTCCAAGAACATGTGTAATCATGTGTGCCTCTTCTTCTTAGCTGCAGCATGAGCCCTGGAGTGCGGTAACAGGCGGCATGCAGGACATGGATAGCCAGGTCCCGCTTTGTGCAGCACATTCAATGCGCAAACCATCTCTTCAACTCCCTCCTCCTGAGTTTCCTCTTTTGAGTCCTGCCAGCCACTTGTCATATCCCAGACTGAGTGAGAAAGGGAGAGCCTGTACTGTGTGCTGGATGTGACTCAAGCTGAATGCTCAGAGCAGAATCGATAAGGAGCTCTGGCAGCCAATGCAACTAACTGAGCCAGTTGCTATCATTTCAATGTTTCCCTTCTGTTGCATTTGTACATGGAGAGAATTGGCCCACTGATACAAGTTCATGTGTGTCTCTGCCAGTTCTGTTCCTTAATTTTAAAATTTGGAAGAGAGACTGGTGGGGCTTTCGGTGCTTTTCCTAGCTCTTGTTTTGAGCACACAAGTCCTCTCCATGTCCGCACTGCCTGCCCCATGAAGGCTGGAATTGCCACACAACATTTTTTGTTAATGTAAATGTGGCTTGGGTTTGAAAGGGCTGGGAAACACTGTTCTAGAGCATGAAGTCTGAGCAGCGTTGGGCCTTACGTACTTTTGATTTTAAAAAGTATGGAGATGTGAAAAGAATTAACATACATAAAACTGAATTTTATGCACATAAATGGAATTTTGAAAATTACTACCATATATGCTTACGCATGTAATTCCTTTGAACCTATTTTTAAAATTCTGTTACAATTTCATCTGCTGTGCAGACTCATCATATCCTGATTCTAACTTCTATGACGCCTCCCCACCTGCAGAGGCCTCCAGTGAGCAGAGCTATCTGAGCCATCTCCTCAATGGCCTCCTGACTCAGCCTGGCTTGCAGCCTCTGCTGCGCCAGGAGTCCTCAGTGAGCTTGGCCTCCAGCCTAGCCATGCTGCTCACTGTTCACAATACATCCAAGCTTCTGCCCTATGTAAACCAACCTTGCCATTGTATCCTTGCCTCTTCATGGAGTCACCCTTGGCTCTTTGACCTGGGCCACTGTTCCTTGTTTTGTTTTATGGCCTCTGGTCTTTCTTGCTCTTTTTTTGCCTTGTGACCTCTGAGCCTTCTTGTTCCTTGCCTTTTGGCCTCTGGTCCTTCTTGCTCCTTGCCTTGTGGTCCTCGGATCTTCTGCTATCTTGTACCCTGCTCTGTGACCTCTGGGCCTGCTCCCACTTCTTACCTTGCTCTGTGGCCTACTGTAGGCCTTGCCCTTTGACCTTTGGGCCTGACCTTACCTTCTTGCTCTGTGGCATCTCCAGGCCTCTCCCTGCTTACTGGCCTTTGGGACTTATGATTAGCAGCCTTCTGGCATTCTATGTCGCTGCCATTGGGCATTTTGGTTTGTTCTTTAGTGTTGTCTTATCTAGTCCTTTTTCACTCCTGTCCTTGTCTGCTTTGTCTAGTCCTTTCCCTGTCTTGTCCCAGCCTGTACCTAGTTCTAGTCCTTGCCCAGTTCCAGCTTGTCTGAATTTGTGTTCAATCCCAGTCCCAGCTCTCAGGCCTATGCAATATCGTGCGTAAAAACACGTATCCAAATTGAGCAATCGTATTTTCAACATGCTCTCATTCACCTCTCCTGGTCACGATGCTATATTTTAATGAGCTGCTGCATTAAAAAGGACGCGCTCGTCTAAAATTGTGCATTCCTAGTTCTCAAAAGCATCAGGCACCTGGGAGACATGGCTGTGCATGGGCCAGGAAAACAGGTGCTCTATACAAGCGTCCATTTTAACCCGCTGCAGAATTCACGCGCATATTATACAGCATGCGTGCATCGTGTATATTGTGCATGAAGACTTTTTTTTTTGTAATTTATTCCCCTAATTTTAAGCGCCGCAAGCAGTAGAACTTAGTATCATTGTGATACTAAGTTGTAGGAACCACCGAGACCAGTTTTTTTGTTTTTTTAATGTGCTCTTGACTCGCAATATGACTTAACATCAGCTCCAGGGCTGGTGTTAAATTAGCTGCATTTAAAAGGATATGTTGGTCGACCAGCGATTTGTTTGTATCGGGGATAATAGTTAATAGCCTCATTTACATGATACTTACTTGTGATGAGCACTATTAGCTACGTGTTTGTTTGGATGCACATTTTGGATGTGCTAATCGCCTTATTGCATCGGGTGTTAACCTAGCGTGTCCAAAACGCACATCTAACCACGGGCTAGGGTGAGTGCTCTTTATTGCATTGGCCTCTCTGTGTCCTGTCCCTGTACCCATTACTCAGGCTCAGCCTTGCACCAGGCTATCCAGCCTGCCCAGCCTTGCTGCAGACTACAGGCCTGTCCAGCGTTGTTTCAGTCTGACCAGCCTGGAATAGACCACCTGAACAGACTCACCATGATATACTGCCGTAGCAAAGACCTACTGGCCCCCAGAACTCAAGGGTTCAACCTGCAGGGCAGAGGGCAGGCAAGGTGGAAGACTGGCCCTGGTCCTGCCCAGCATCTAGTCTTGCATTTCTGTACTGCTCCTGGAGTGAGGAACCTCGAATCCAGAAATCCTGACAAATTCTCCATTGTATTCAAAGATTGGAGGGTGACCAATGTAACCCATTTTTTAAAAAGGTGTCCTAAGGGTCATCCTAGAATCTATAGACCAGTAAGTCTGACTTCAGTGCCGGGAAATATTATGGAAACCATGCTAAAGAATAAAATCACTGAACATATAGAAAGACATTGTTTAATGGGACACAGCCATCATGGATATACAAAAGAGACATTTTGCCTCACCAGTCTGCAACATTGTTTTGAAGGGGTCAATAAACATGTGGTTAATGATGAGCTGGTGAATGTAGTGTACTTGGATTTTCAGTAGGCGTTTCACAAAGTACCTTTTGAAAGACTCCTGAGAAAAGTAAAAAGTCAGGGGATATTGTGGAATGCAAACTGGTTAGGAAATAGAAAGAAAGGACTAAATTGTCAGATTTCTTAGTGGAGAAAGGTAAACAAGGGAGGGCCTCAGGACTGGTGCTTTTTAACATATTTATAAATGATCTGGAAAGGGAAACAGTGGGTGAGGTAATCGAATATGCAGGTGACACACAATTATTTCAAGTTGTTATATCACCTGCGGCTGGTGCAATAGAACCGTGCAAGACTGGAAGACTGGGTATTCAAATAGCAGATAAAATTTAATGTGGACAGGTCAAAAGTGATGCAAATGGGAAAAAGTAACTCACACTGTAGTTACATGATGCTAGGTTCCATATTAGGAGCTACCACCCAGGAATAGGAGCTGGGAATCACAGTGGACAATACTTTGAAATCGTCAGCTCAGTGTGTGGCAGTGGTCAACAAAGCAAAGAGAATGTTAGTAATTACCGTATTTTTCGCTCCATAAGACGCACTTTTTTCCCCCCCAAAAGTGGGGAGAAAATGTCTGTGCGTCTTATGGAGCGAATGTAGCGTCTCTCCTTCTCGCGCGCCATCCCCTTCCTCCTCCCCCCAACTCAGCTCAATCAGCATGGCGGCGCAGGTCAAATGCACACCGCCCCCATGACCCTCTAGTGCGTCTGGACAAATGCGAGGGAGATGGCCCGCGCCGACCATGGGCCCCGATGCTGTGTGCCGTCCTCCGCCGGCGGAGCTCGAGCTCCCTGCCGGTCTGCTGCTCCTGGGGCGCACCCCGCCGCAAGAGCCGGCACGACACAGGCCAGACATCAGCCACCCGAACCACATGGGCTACGGAGGCCCCTCCAGTTCAGACGGCTGACATTTGACCTGCGCTGCGCCGGCCTTCGCAGCAAGATGCACTCCGTTCTATTCTGAACGGATAAATATAAATTGGTTATTTACTCTTTCAAAAAAGCCTAACTGTGAAGTTAGTAAGTAGCACATTGAAAATAAATCAGAGAAAATTCATTTTTACTCAATGCCCAATTAAACTCTGGAATTCTTTGCTGAAGGATGTGGTTAAGGCAGTTAGCATAGCTGAGGTTAAAAAAAGTTTGGACGAGTTCCTGGAAGAGAAGTCCATAAATTAATTTTAACCAAGTAGTTTTAAGACCTGACTATCAAAAGCACTTACATGCTTAAAATTGGGTTTTACATGTATAAATGCCCTTTACCCATGTAAGTGGACTTCTGAAAATTGCTACAATATATGCTATTGAATTTTCCATATGTTTTACCCGCACTTATGCGGTAAGGGGTAGATTTTAAATACTTGCGCGATCGCGTACTTTTGTTCGCGCACCAGGCGTGAACAAAAGTACGCTGGATTTTATAAGATACGCGCGTAGCCGCGCGTATCTTATAAAATCCGGGGTCGGCGCGCGCAAGGGGGTGCACATTTGTGCAACCTGCTCGTGCCGAGCCCAGCGTGCGCTGCCTGTTCCCTCCAAGGCCACTCCGATTTCGGAGCGGCCTCGGAGGGAACTTTCCTTCGCCCTCCCCCCACCTTCCCCTCCCTTCCCCTCCCTTCCCCTACCTAACCCACCCCCCGGCCCTATCTAAACCCCCCCTTTACCTTTGTCCCTCGATTTACGCCTGCTAGAAGCAGACTGCTGGCGCGCCGTCATCCGACCCGGGGGCTGGTCCGGAGGCCTCGACCACGCCCCTGGGCCGGCGCCATGCCCCCGGTCCCGCCCCCGAAACGCAGCGTCATTCGGCCCCGCCCCCGACACGCCCCCTTTAAAAAAACCCAGGACTTACGTGCGTCCTGGGGCTCTGCGTGCGCCGGCGGCCTATGCAAAATAGGCGCGCCGGCGCGCGAGGGCCCTGCTCGCGTAAATCTGGGCGGATTTACGCGAGCAGGGCGTTTAAAATCTGCCCGTAAATGACTTTTGAAAATTGTTGCATGCATAACTTATTTGAAAATTCACCTGATAGAGCAGGGGTCAGGAACCTTTTTGGCTGAGAGAGCCATGAACGCCACATATTTTAAAATGTAATTCCATGAGAGCCATACAATATGTTTAAAACTAAATACAAGTAAATGTGTGCATTTTATGTAAGATCACACTTTTAAAGTACAATAAGTCTCTGAAAATATTACACCAGGCCTTAAAACACCAATACATCTCCTATTAGGAAACCGGACCAAGTCAGGCTGCTATAGAGTCCTACACAGAAACTACATGCCAGCAGAAAACCTCACCTGAATCATGTGCTGTCCCTCACCTAACATAGAATAAAGAGACCAAAACGCATAACAAGAAGCATGCAGAAAAAACTGAATTGGAAACTGCAACAAGCCAGAGTCTCTGTATGCAGTGTAACAAAGGAAAAAAGAAACATCACCCATCCTTATAAAACAAATCAAGAAATATAAAATCATCAGCAGTAAAACTGTACTAACAAAAAGAACATATTTTGAAACAGCTGATGAGTGGAATATCCAATAATTAAAAACTCATATAAAACATTTCCAGATACCAACAAAATATTTCAAAATAGCAGACACAAAGACCCAGTAATGAAAAATAATAAGGATACAAACATTTTTTTGCTCTGCATACTTGGGAACGTTTGATATCCAGGTGTCCTGAGATTGTTCTGAATTAGCAGGAGGCGGGGTGGTTTGCTTGGAACTTTCTCCTCTCTCAGTCACATACCAGCGCTCTCTCTCACACTGGCTCTCAATGACACACCTATACACACATGCTCTCAGTAGTCACATATACACATGTTTTTTCTCTCTCACTTATATAGGCTCTTAATTACACATTTACACACATGCTGTCTATCTTTTCACGCTTACACACACACACACAGGCTTTCAATCACATAAATACATGCTGTCTTTTTCTCTCACACACAGACTCTCATTCACATGCTTACAAACATGTCCTCTCTTTCTCTCATTTACACACAGGCTCGCAATCACATACTCACATGCTCCCTCACCTAAACCAGCTCTCAATCACACACAGACACACATGGTCTCTCTCTCTCATTTAAACACAGGCTCTCAATCACATACTCACATGCTCCATCACCTAAACCAGCTCTCAGTAACACACAGACACACATGATCTCTCTCTTACTTATACACACAGGCTCTTAATCATACATACTCATGATTTCTCTCACACACAAAGGATCTCAATCATACACACATACTCTTTCACACAAACAGGTTTTCAATCACAAACTTACACATACAGGTTCCCAATGGTAAACTTATATTCATGCTCTCTCTCTCACAGGCAGGCTCTCAATCACAGACATACTCTCTTTCACATATACAGGCTCTCAATCATTCACATACATGCAATCTCTCACTCACACACACAGGATCTCAAACACACATGCTTGCTCGCTCATTCACTCTCTCTCCCCCACCCCGGGAACTCGCGGCAGCAGCAGCCTCCTCCCAACGCTAACCTTCATTTTCAGCCCTCGCGGAGGAGGAGTCCCATCGGCCGCGGTTGAAGCTCTTCATTTTCCTCCAAGCCGCGCTGCATTCTTTTCGTCGGACCGACGCAGACCACACTAGCGTGGCCTCTTCTTGCCGCGCACGCACCCGATGCTCTCCACTTCCTCTTCCGGGCCGCGGGGGGGGGGGGGGGGGCGGGGGGCTTGAAGAAGAGACCACGCCGGTGCCGCCGACTCCAGCTATTCTGCCGCGTTCTGCCCGGGCTGACAGCATTTTAAGCCCGGGCGGAGGAGGACCGGGGAGCAGCTGGGTGAGCAGGGGACTGGAAAGTGTGGCGACACTTGTCTGCGAGCCAGATGCAGCCCTCAAAAGAGCCATATCTGGCTCGCGAGCCATGGGTTCCCAACCCCTGTGATAGAGAATAGTCATTACTTATCATTGTGTGATAGCAACATGGGATCTATTTACTGTTTAGGATCTTGTTGTTGCGGAGGGAGACTGGTAGTGGACCCTTGGGCCGGCCTGATGGAGCGACGGCTCCGAGGACGGTACGGAGGCCGGGAGGTGGAACACAGCTGGTGCGGAGGAAGAGGAGCTTCACCCTGGAAACCTGAGACCCCCCCCCACAGGAGGAGCCCGTAGGGGTCTGGGTCGCTGGGACTTAGGAGCGTGGCAGCGGAGAGACGTAGGAACGATCCAGTGGTCGAGGCTGGCTGAAGGTAAGGAGAGCCGAGGTCAGGAGCCGAAGAGACAAGCCGAAGGAGCCGGAACTGGAGCGGAGGAGGACCAACAGGAACAGGAGCGGATCCGGGTCAGCGGGATCAGGAGCAAGGCAGGACCATCAGGAACAGCAACTAACACTCTCAAGGAGCGACCTCGTTGCAAGGCAAAGCAGAGGAGGCAGACGCCGGCTTAAGTATCCTGCCGGCGTCTGACGTCAGCCAGAGGGCAGTTCAGCACTTCCGGGTGCTGGACCTACAAAACCCCGGGCCTCGCGCGCGCGTTCCCCAGCAGGGGGAGGAGTCAATTTCGGGCCTCGGCGGCGTCTCCCTCATGGAGACGCCGCTGCCATGCGGCCAGGCAGGCCTCGGGATTCGCGGCTCCCGGCGCGGTAGGAGGGCCCGGAGAGCAGGTAAGGACCTGGTCGCTAGCTTAGCGACCGGGACTGCAACACTTGTCAAGTACTTGTGACCTGGATTGGCCTCTGTTGGAAACAGGATACTGGGCTTGATGAACTCTCGGTCTGACCCAGCATGGCAATTATTTCACTCCTATGCATGTAAATTCTTTCCTGCAAACTATACACACTAAACAGCATGTATAATTGTGTGCATGTAGTTTAGCCAGGATAAATTTCAGAGTGGATTTATGTGCATAAGTCTACTTTGAAAATTGGTGTAATTTATGTATCTATTATGTGCAATGTTACAAAATGATCTCAAAATTGCTGTGAAAGATAGTGTATATAGCATCATTATTTATCAACATTTAATTTATTCTTTCAGCCTCCAGGAGAACTGAAACACACTACTGATTTACATAAGTGTGTTTACATTTGGCATCTCATACAGGATAAGCATTTATTTGTACTATAGAGTTTAAAAGATAATTTATTCTGACAGTTTTAATTTTGAAAATACTATAATCTTTTAAATTTACAGCACTTTTGTCATTTCATTGTCCGTGGTCTAGGCAAGGAGGCATTATTTCAAGTACTGTCTTTTAAGGAGGTGGATGGAGTTTGGAGTAGGGCCTGAATGTTTTCTTTAGCAGGCCCTAACCTTTATTTATTTATTTATTTATTTTTGGTTTTTGTATCATCTTCCCAATTTAATTAGATAGGAATTGTCTTTGGAGTCTTTTAGAAAGCACCTTAAAACCTTTCCCTTTCCTGGTATTTAATTTGTTAGTGGCTATTTGGTGAGAGTTCTCATTGCTGGCAGTTTAGATATCTTTAAGCAGGATTTAGTTTATTTTATTATGTTTCTTGTATAGGTTATTTGTTTTTATTATTATTCTTTTTTTATTGTTTGTATTATGACCACCATGTGACAACATTTTTTTATAATTATACACCTCTTTGAACAATTTCTTAAGGCTGGGGAGGCCGTCTATGAATGAGTTAAATAAATAAGAACATTTTGAGTAGACTCTTTCTACTTTTGAAGAAAGGATGGAGGATTGATGTTACACTTCACAGAATTAAAAAAAAAGCAGTTAACTGCACTGGAGAAGTTGTTTGGGGAGCAAGTGGAAGTTTTGTAACTTTACAAGAAGAGCAACAAGAGTCTTTTCTATTTGTAAAAGATGACTGAAGTTCCTCGTGTGCCTGCAGTCTTCCAGAAGACAAAAAGGAGATCTCACCATAAGAGTGGATTGAAGAGAAGAAGCTTCTAAGGGTTCCACCAAAAGACCAATGGGAGGTGGCAGAGGATCATGCAAAGCGACCGGCAAGGAAGATGATTTGATATGTTCCATCTTCAGAGTGGTGTCGTTAGCATTGTATTTATGGAATGTTATGAGAGAGAGAGCCCAAAAAATGAGAACATGTGCAAATAAATAAATAAATAGATAGATAGATAGATAGATAGAAGGTGCTATTTTATAACCTGCCAAAGCGACGCATTTACGGCTGTTACCTGCATATATATACACCTGCAAATTATCTGATGTAAGTCAAGATAAAATTCTTTATAGCTAAATACCGACTGTGTGAGGGGTCTGGGTAAACTGGGGGGAGTGCAGGCTGAAAACCAGGGGGGTCTTGATGATCTGGAGATAGTCTGGGCAAACCCGTGGACTAATTGGTAAAACTGGTATTTTCCTTCATGCACACTTGTTATAAAATTTGATAATTTACACATGTGGAAGCTGACAAGTGCTAAGAAAAATACACAAAGTAAACTTCCTGGTGTAAATGATTAAAATTAGGAGCACAAATATGCACATGCAGATGTGCGTCAATTATTCGGCTTAGTGGCGGCTTTACCGGATAAGTCTTAAAAAGTGCTACTTAGTCTTCAAACATTAGTTATCCGGCTATCTTACTAAGTAGCGATTTTCTTTTAGTTTTTCAGATTTCTTATTAAGACCTAGATTCATCATTTCACTATAAATATATCAAAAATAGTGCCCATGATAAAAAGGGGCGTGGTTAGGGAAATTTGCAGCATGTGGCATCGCAAAGCTAAGTAATGCATGCCGCGTTGTGACATCACATGCCGCGTTGCATCATCTTGTCTAGCATAAATTAGTGCTTGCTGCATTATTTTTTCAGTTTATATATGCAGGCATCCTGCACCTGCCTCTTTGAGGATATGTCAGGCATTGGAGAGAGAGGAGAGGAGGTTTGTTGCTTAGTTGGAGTCTAGAGGGGTTTTTGCTGATTACCTGAGTGAGTTGTCCTGTTTTTTGTTGCCATCTGTTTCCCATTAGGTCTTTTGTCTTCTTTGTTGGAGTGAAAGTTTTTGTTTGTTAGTCCAGTTTATCTTTCTGTCCAGTTTATCTTTCTGTCTTTTGTTGTGTCTGTCTTTTGTTGTGTCTGTCTTTTGTTGTGTCTGTCTTTTGTTGTGTTTCTGTCTTTTGTCGTTCAGCGAGGCGCCGGAACCCTCGCTGAACGACCTCCTGCAGTCGATCTCCTGCCGGCGCCATTTTCCGTACGAAAACGATTTGCGGCGGGAAATCGCTCCCTGACCCCCGCTGGACCTCCAGGAACTTTTGGCCAGCTTGTGGGGGGCCTCCTGACCCCCACGAGACTTGCCAAAAGTCCAGCGGGGGTCCGGAAGGACCTCCTGCCGTCCAATCTTTTTCGTCTATGGCCGCCGCCATTTTTCGGCGCCATTTTGGAAAATGGCGCCGGCTGAAGACGACAAGATTCAGGAGCAGGAGCCCGTTCCGGACCGCTGCCGTTCCGGACCGCCGCTGGACCCGCAGGTTATTTAAGTTATTGGGGGGGGGGGTTCGGGAGGGTGGGGGATTTAATTTAAAGGGTCGGGGGTGGGTTTTAGGGGGTTTTAGTGTGCCGGCTCACGATTCTAACGATTTATAACGATAAATCGTTAGAATCTGTATTGTATTGTGTTCCATAACGGTTTAAGACGATATTAAAATTATCGGACGATAATTTTAATCGTCCTAAAACGATTCACATCCCTATCATTTGGCATAAGATGCTCACAATGCTAAGAATCAAAGTGCACCTCTGATGCCAAATGAAAAAAAACCTACTTGCTGGCATTGGTGCTTATGTCTTATGTTTTGTTTCCACAGCTCTCGCCCACGAAGCTGCCAGTCCCAGCCAGGAAGCCCCGGGGACCAGCCAGCAAGCCCCAGGAACCAGCAGTGCATCACCCCTTCTGCAGAGGCTGTTCGACATGGATGCCCAGACCCAGGTCAGCGAGAAGGAGCAGCAGCAGCTGATACAGGCTGACACCCCCTGGGTTCTGGCAGCCCATTCAGTGTCTCCCTGACAGGCTTCATGGAGGATACAAGCCTCTGCTGAACCTCAAACAAGCACACTACAGCACCAGCCAGAACTACCATGCCCTCGGCAGGAGGAGCACACAAGCTCACTCATGCCAAATTTGGAGGCTGAAATCCCAGGACCACAACTAGCACCTGCACCATCAACATCTCCGCCACCAGAAGAGTCCATGCATGACTGAGGTGTTCCCCATGGCTCCTTTGCAGCTGGACCAGCTGCAAAGGAGCCATGGGCAACACCTCAGACAGATACGGGCAGAACTAGTGCACCTCATGAGGAGTTCAACAGGAAAAACCAGATCCTGCAACAGCAAACAGCAGCGCAATCCCAGAATGTCTTGATGCTCACTGTAGCTATTATTTATTTTATTTATTTATTTAAGGGTTTTTTATATACCGGGGCACGTTAAAAACATCACCTCGGTTCACAATGTAACATAACATAGCAACAGGCTTTACAATAAATTTATAGGAGGAGGAAACATTGAGGCAATTAATTCAACTTGAAAGGTGGTTACATGTTCACATATTTTAAGTATATTCACATTAACTATATTCACAATAACTATATTTACATTTTAATTATTCACATGATGCCAGGGAATATATGTGGTTAGATCAGGTGGTAGGATGGTGGGGAGGGTGAGGGTGGAGGGTTTGGAGGGTGAGAGGGGAGGAGGATGAGGGAGAGTTGGAGGAATGGGAGTGGGGTTGGAGGAATGGGAATGGGAATGGATGAGGATCATGGTTAATTTCAATAGGTCGTGTCAGTCAGTGGGGGGCGTGAGGGTAGGGTGTGTATCTATGGGAGTAGACGGTTAGTCAGGGTATGCTAGTTTGAAGAGCCAGGTTTTAAGATTCTGTTTGAATTTTTTATGGCAGGGTTCCTGGCGTAGGTGGGGTGGCATATTGTTCCAATGGGAAGTGCCTGCTATGATGAATGATCTATCTCTGATCGTGGCATGTTTGATGACTTTGGGGGAGGGAGTCAGGAGTTTGGCTTGGTGCTGTTTTCTAGTAGGTCTTGTTGTGTTGTGGAGATGGAGATGTTCAGGGAACCAGTGCATGTCTTGGTTGTGAATGGCTTTGTGTATGAGGGTGAGGGATTTATAGATAATCCTGGAGGTTACTGGGAGCCAGTGCAGGGATTGAAGAACTGGGGTGATGTGGTCATAACGGTGAGTGTTTGTGAGAATGCGGGCGGCAGCATTCTGTAGGAGCTGCAACGGTTGAAGGGTATTTTTTGGGAGGCCTAGGAGGATAGCGTTGCAGTAGTCCAGTTTGGATAGGATCATGGCCTGCAGTACTGTTCGGAAGTCAGAAGTGTGTAGTAGTGGTTTAATTCTCTTCAAGGTGTGGAGCTTGAAGAATCCACTCTTAATAGTGTTAGAGATGAATTTTTTGAGGTTAAAATGGTTGTCTATCCATATGCCAAGGCTGCGGACAAATTGGGTGGGTGGGCAGCCTGGTGGTGAGAGGGAAGAAAGGCTTAGTGTGGGAATGTTGGGGGGAGAGAGGATGAGTATTTCGGTTTTGTTGGTGTTGAGTGCCAGAAAGTTGTCAGTGAGTAATTTGTTTATTTCAGATAGAGCAGATTTCCAAGTCTTCATTGCGTTAGTGATAGAGTCAGTTATGGGTATGAGTATCTGCACGTCGTCTGCATAAATGAAGTGCTGGAAGCCCAGCTTGGAGAGCAGTAGGCAGAGGGGTATGAGGTAGATGTTAAAAAGGGTTGAGGAGAGGGATGAGCCTTGTGGTACTCCTTGTGATAGCTTGACAGGTTTGGATTCATTGCAACCGATTTTTACACTATAGCTCCTGTCGTGTAGGTAAGACTGGAACCAGAGAAGGGCATTGTCTGTGACGCCAATTTCCTTGAGGCGTTGAATGAGTTGAATGAGTTGAATGAGCTATGAACAGCATGACAAATGTGCTCACGCAGATCCTGCAAAAGATGCCTGAGCAGCCATCTGGTTCATCCCCAGCATCAGTTGAGTCCACACCCAGCAGCAGTCCCCAGGATGCCCAAGGGGTAGGCCCTCCAAATCATTGCACCCCCCAAGTGGCAAGCCACAATGTGGTAAGGGGCCACGTAGATCTATAAGACCTGGCCTCTAAAGCTGAAGAATGACACTTGTAGGACAAGCCTGGCAAGTCTCTGTACAGAGTTCCTGTGCCGGCGAGATGGAAGAAGCCTGCTGGGCTCGTCCTCACTACAGAATTCCTGTGCCAGCCATTGTGGTCCAGCAGCCTAACTATAAAGCCCTCCTCAATGCTCTACCCGTATTCCATCCTTTTTGATGCAGCCTGCATTCACGGTCTAGTTGCTGCCCCTTCTCATCATGTCTCATTTCCTGCTCCGGATGCTGGTGCGTTATCTCATCTAAGCTCCTGCTGTTGCTGCCTTCATGCTGCTGCTGTGTCCTCTCATCTCAGCTCCTGCTGCTGCTGCCTCCATGCTGCTGGGTCTCCTCCTGGTCTTCCTACCTCCATGCTGCTGGGTTTCCTTCTGGCCCTCCTGTCTCTATGCTACTGGGTCTCTTCCTAGCCCTCCTGCCTCCATGCTGCTGGGTCTTCACCTGGTCTTGCTGCCTTCATGCTGCACTCTCCATTCTGCTTTTATCTATAACATTAGTTGTACTGTAGCAATCGCCCTGATTGCTGGCACGCCTGGTTGCCAGCACCCTGCGTGCTGGCAACCGGCCACCGTGCAGAACTTACACTCGGAGGAGCGGGTAAGTTCTAAAACAAAAGAAATTGTTATGACCTGGAGACATGTGAATCCTTGGACCGAGGGGGAGTTGGTACACCTGAGGAGATGGCTCCTCGGGTTCCCCCATCGGGTGGCAAGGCAGAATCGAAATAGGAGCTGGCCGGTTCTTCGCCGCTGGAAGCCCGCGGTCCCCCTGGGAGGAGCCCGTAGGGACCCGGGCCGCTGAGACTTAGGTAGACCTTTGAGAGGTCGAAGAGGCGTGGAGTTGGTGCAAGGGCCAGTCGGGTCTTCGCCACTGGAAGCCCATGCCCCCTCCCCCCCCCCCCCCCCCGGAGGAGCCTGTAGGGACCCGGGCCGCTGGGACTTAGGTGGGCCCTTGAAGGTGAATGGTCCGTCGAAGAAGTCCAAGGTCGAGTACCAGAGAGTCGCCGCTTGCCAGTCCGAAGTCACACATCAAAGAATCGTTCAAGAAGATGAAGGAACCAGGAATGCAAGGCACTAGGAGACTCACCGAAGCGAGCAGACTCGTTGCCAAGTTAAAGGACAGGAAGAGGAAGTCTCCCTATATACTCCCAGGTTCTCCACCTCAATTTAGGCAGCTGCAGGCAATTAGTCATCATGGCCCTTTAAGAGCAGGCAGGAGGCGGGGCCGCGTGCCTAGGAGAGGGCAGGCCGAGGACGGAAGCACAGCAGCATGGCCATGCTGCGAAGAGGAGGCTGGGGGCGTGTCCCCCGCCCCCCCGCTGAGAACACCATCAGGGTGCGGCCAGGACCGTCAGTCGGCACCGCAGAGGAGGTCAGCGGCCTACGCCGGGGGGGGGCTCCCCTTACCCGCACGCCGACGGCAGCCCGGGAGCAGGCAGGAGAGGTAGGAGGGGCTAGCTGCGGCCGGCCGCGGGTATGAGTTATAACAGAAATTATGATAGGGTAGGTTTAGGGGTCAGAGAGAAGAGGGGAAAAGGAAGGAAGGCTAGGTAGGGAGATAAAAAAGTTCCCTCCCAGTCCACTCCCTTGCACAGTCCAACTTGCCACTAATTTAGCAGGCAAGAGCATATGGCATAGCCCATAGAACTGAATGTTCAGTGTATGCTGCAAAGGAATACAGCAAGAGCTAAAGAAGAAATTCATTACTTGGGACCTTCACTATTGGCTCTTGTTGCCGTCTTCACTCTGCAAAATCATAGGTAAGTCCTGCTTCCATGGGCCTATATGTGATATGGCCAGTAGGTTGGTGCCGCACACAGGGCCGGATTTTAAAAGCCTTGCGTGCGTAAATCCGGCTGGATTTATGCGAGCAGGGCACTCGCGCGCCGGCGCACCTATTTTGCATAGGCCGCCGGCGCGCGCATAGCCCCGGGACGCGCGTAAGTCCCGGGGCTTCGTAAAAGGGGTGGGGAGGGGGCGTGTCCGGGGTCAGGGGGCAGTTCGGGGCGGGACTGGGGGCGTGGTGCCGTACCAGGGGCGTGGTCGAGGCCTCCGGACCAGCCCCCGAGTCGGGTGATGGCGCGCCAGCAGCCCGCTGGCATGCGCAGATTTACGCCTGCTGAAAGCAGGCGTAAATCTGCCAACAAAGGTAGGGGGGGTTTAGATAGGGCCGGGGGGGTGGGTTAGGGAGGGGAAGGTGCTGGAAAGAAAGTTCCCTCCGAGGCCGCTCCGATTTCAGAGCGGCCTCGGAGGGAACAGGCAGCGCGCGCCGGGCTCGGCACGCGCAAGTTGCGCAAATGTGCACCCTCTTGCGCGCGCCGACCCCAGATTTTATAAGATACGCGCGGCTACGCGCGTATCTTATAAAATCCAGCGTACTTTTGTTCGCGCCTGGTGCGCGAACAAAAGTACGCACTCACGCAAATTTATAAAATCTACCCCACAGTATATTGTGTAAATGTGTAGCTTGTGTGGTGTTAAGGTGCAGTTTGAGTCATCATGACACAAGACTTGATCTTCGGACCCTTACTTGTGTCATGACTGAAGGCTATCTGAAACCAACCCTTTGTCACTTTCACAGTAAGCCTGTCTCCAAAGAGATTATCCCCTCTACAAGGAAGGTCGGCCAGTTTCTCATGTATGTCCTCCTGAATTACACTGGCCCAGAGCCAGGCGATTCTGTGGACCACTATAACCACTGCTGACATCCTTGCCAATGTGTCAAAGGCTTCGTAGACCATTCTGAGGAGATGATGGAGGCCTTCTTCCATGTCAGACTGAATTTGTGTCTGCAACTGCCCAACGCTAACGGAGGGACTCCCTGTCTTCAAACCCTTTAGACATTCATAGTAATATTGGGTTATATAAAATTGGTTTTGCTGAATTCTGGTATTCTACAAGGTTCACAATCCTGGCAATTTATAAAAATATATCACATATTTTAACACATTATACCATAAATAGTGACATAAATTAGAAAAATTTAATTGTATACAAAAAATGTTTATCAAACACTTCAAAAATATTACAATATTTTTTCTTCATCGGATACATAGAGTCAATATCAAATTTCCAAAGAACATCACAATTATTAAAACAACCATTCAAACACACATACATACATTTTAAACTTTTATAAAGAATCTCTATAGCGTTGTTCAACCCAATCTTTACACTCCCTCTTTATAACATTATTTCAACACGAATCATTGCTTCCTTTTATACTCCCAACATGTTTCACCATTCAATAGGCTTCTTCAGGAGAGCATAGTGTAAATCAGTACTAACACCCATCTTCAATGATCTTCTCCAGCAATTCACCCAAATGTATCCTCTCTACAAAAATAACATTCCAATAACAAACATTTATCATTATTTTACAAAAATACTGCTTTTCCCAAAAGATTTCTTTTTAATCAAAAATATGTGCGTCAAATATCCTGTTGGCACCCATATACAAACCTCAACCTTCATTTCATCTTAATCCTTCCACACAGAAGACAGAAAAAACTTCTCAACAGTTTCACCTTTATTTTTCACCTTCTTCTAGAAAAAAACCCTCAAAGAATTGCCCCTATTTCTTCAAAATTAAATTCCACTCATCTTCACAACAACTTTAGGAAATTGAAAAAACCTACCACCAAGACGGTCACCCTGGCGCTCCCAATCTTTCAGTGTTTCAACGCCACAATTTTGCTTTTGTTTCTTGCTTCCGTTCTAAAAAACCACAAGGCCCATTGCCCCATATCTTAAAAATTAACTTCAACTATTATTCAAAGAAAACTTTAAACAATTAAAAAAAATCCTACCACCATTCACCTGTAATTTGGATGCTATTCACCTCCTGGAACCCAAAACCAGTTGGGGTGAAATCTTACTAAATGATGACAAAGACCAAAATGGCCCCATCCAGACTGCCCAGTGAGGTGTTTAGAGTTGTCACTGCCACGCAGTACAGTTTAATCCCATTCTTCAACCCTTCACTGATTGAGGGAGAAAAGCCTTAGTAAATCAGGTTCTAAAAATGGTTTATTATGGGTTTCTATTATAGGTCCACAGACTCCCTTTCTCTCTTACCTACATGACAAAATTAAAATTCACTATAAATTGAATAGCAAACTTTACCACAGTATTGTAAAAGAATTGCTGAGATTGCTTTTTCTAAAACTATCATGTTTTAATTCTGAATAAAAGGACAAATGGTCATGACAAAGACCTTGAGTTACCCAAATACATTTTATGGCCACTGAAGGGACCCAAAGACCCAAAATAGCAAGTGTTGTAAGCAGACATTGAGGAGATGTTTGGAAAAAAAATATTCTTTATGGCTTGACAAAAAATATTTGTAGCACACAGGAGGAAGAGGAGCCACTGATCTTTTAGAACCCGGTTCAGATTTGAATATTTGCACGTGTTTGAAGCACAAACACATTTAATAATTCAAAATCTGCACATAATTCTAAGACATCTTAGCTAATCCAAATTGTTTTAGTAAAGAAATATCAGAATCTGATATGAACCAAGTCAGATCAGACACCAATCAATTCAGTAAGTGTGAGTGAAATATTTGCATATTTGACCCAGGTCAGAGAAGGCTTGTTCCATTCCCTAATTCATAGGGTTTCAGATCAATGTAGAGCAGTATTTCCTAACCTCTCCCGGAGGCGCACCTAACCAATCAGGTTTTTAGGATATCCATAACGAATATGCATACATTGGAGAGCTCAGGGTAGCAAATCTTATCTCATGCATATTCCTTGTGGCAATCCTGAAAAACCTGACTGGATAGGAGAGGACTGGGTACCACTGATGTAGCGTAACTAAGGGTTTTCTCTCATTTTGTGCCTGAAAGGAAAATGCCTTGCATGCAGGGCCCTCCCTGTTATCTACGGATGTCATGGAGCTGCACGAGGTGGCCACACGATGGCAGTCTTTCTCCTTCCTGCCTGCCACGGTTTCCTCACCCTGGCAATTCATCGCCCCCCGTAAGAGGGCCTCCTTGGATTCTAGCATTCCTTTCCTCTCCACACATCATGCGCCAGGAGTCTCAGGCTAGGGCGCCTCACAGAAAGGGGCACCGCACAGCCAAATACGGCTCACACAGGCAAAATGCATTATGCATTCTTTTCAGACTCCCTGCCTATGTACTGTTTACCAAAGATTAAAAAAAAAGACGTCTTCTTAAAGAGTCCTGGAGTTGATATTTCTTACCAGTTATTCTGCTAGCACCGAAAGGATTGCACCCGCTGCACACACACACACACACAAAAAACAAAACAATCGGCAACTCTTTCAGCTAACATTCAAAAGTTTATCATTTTTATTCTCTAGCCCAGGTCACGTGCTATAAAATGGCCAGAAAAATAGTGAGCTCTATTCATATGCTCAACGGCACCTGGAGGTTGTTCAAAAGTTTCCTTGTCCTTGCGCAAATGCCTTGCAGAGAAACTGCAGCAAATCAATACCATCTACTTTACAGCATACTCTGATTTTATAACACCGGTAAGAGAGGAAATCACTCGTTAACATTTTATTTTTGCTACATGTCGTTAGGGTTGCCACCTGGCTACAGGTTTTCAGGACAGGTTGATCAATTCCTGATTTTTAACCCCCACTGCAAAGAAGGACTTCTTAATCTTGTTTTTCCTAGGGTCCTATTTCTATCCATGAATTAGCAGAGCAAAGAGTGCCAAAGCAGTCCTCTGCCACAGGCATTAACAAGTGAGTCCCGCATCCCAGAGTGAAACCACTTTGGAAAGCAATCTGAAATAAACTGTCAGATGAAAGGCCACCTGACAGACTAAAATCTGTATTCTGCTGCCTCTTCCCCTGGAGAAAGCAACAAATTGGCAGGCGACTCCACCTATCAGACCCATTACAAGTGCTGATTTGCTGAATGCCTTTTCACACTGTACCAGAAAATCCATGGGATAATTAATTCATCATTGTTTCCGAACTCTGGACCGCTCCTTCCACTTCCTCCCCAAAGGGAAGATGGGCTGCTTTTCTTAGGGACAACAATAGGGAAATCAGAACCAAAAGCCCCTGCATGCATTGGGTGTAACATCAGGATTGTACCAACTTGTCCTAAAATTCTGGAGCCAGTTGGCAAAATCCTACACACCATGCATGCTGCTAGATTCAAAAATACATTTTTTGGTAGACTTGAAATAATTTTTTTGTAGTAAAAGCTTAAAGAAGCAGAGTTGGAATAGGTTGGTAACCTATTGAATTCTGTCACTAAGGTCTTGAGGACTGATACCTGTCCAAAATCAAACCCCCACCCCCATTGCGTGCATTGACTTGTAATTTCAATTTTTGCAAGTCCATCCGAGCCATGGGCAAAAACTAGGACTGGATCAGCCTTCCCGACTGCAACTGTTTTTACAGTGGATATGTTATTATGTAACCGTCTCTTTTTAGTCAGTAAGGAGGTCCAGACAACTGATCCGTAAAGATAGACTTTTATTGCCAGCAAGATGCAGCTAAGACAAAGGCTCAGTACAACTGCATGCCCCTCCCCTCCAGGAGCAGACTCTTATGCACTTTACAGTTCTTATCTTTTACACATGCGTTCTAAGCATTGCTGAGCAAGCATATTCCGGCTGAAGGGGCTACTGACCCCCTCCCTAGACACCCTGGAACTTTCGTGAAACTTCTCCCATGTTCTGCAGGAGAGGCTGCTGGGACTTGCAGTTCTGGAAAGGAATTCGCGAGTCTGCAGTAATACAGCCCATCACATAATACATCCATTGTTCTAATCTAGGTTACAGCAGTGAAAGCTTATCAGAGAATAAGAACAGCGAAGCCAAAAAAATGAAAATGTGCAATGTGCTGACAGAGAGTTTCTCAATGTCCTAATTACAGCTGTATTGCAGACTGTAAGTAAACCCGTCATGAAGCAGGGAATTCTGGTACATGAAGTCCTTTGTCAGGTTGAAGCGTTCAGACCCCTTCATTCCCCCCTTTGATACTTATCATTCTTTATGAAAAGTATCACACCATCACAACGCAACTGTGGAGCTGAAAGAAACAGAAACAAGAAAAATTAGCAATTTGAGTTCTCAGGGGGCCCTAATTTCCCAAACAGTCCGATGGTTTCTTCACGGGTTTGAGACGGATGGGCCCTAATGGCTCCACCCCCCTTTGTAGCCCGAACTTGTCATGTATGGGAAGATGGCCCAGGATAAAACATGAGGATGGTTAAACAGGTTCTATAGGCTCAGAGGAATACATGTACAGTGACAGGAGCTGCGTGGCTGTTTTGCGTTCAGCAATGTCCTTCATCACCTGACGAAGGCGGTTTGAGCAAGAAAGGAATAATTCAGGGTCCTAAAAGACAAAACAGAATTAAACTGGCTGGGATAACAAACAAGCTCTTAAATCCACCGATCATGGAAAACCAACCACGGAATCCATTGGTCCAGTCCCAAGCACTATTCCACTGCTGGACAGGGACGTGTGCCATCTTGACCATGCGATCAGTGATGTCTTGGATAACCTTGTTTTGGTCATCTACCTGTAAACAACAATTGGAGAGGTTAAATGTTCCACAAACCCTCCTTCCTGGGCCAGAGGATAATCTAAAACCAATCTATTCTGGTACACTGCAGTCATAATTTTGGTATTTTGTTTTGCCCAGAGTTTAAGAGTGAAAGCAGTCGTTGGTGATGAGCTCCAGGACTGCCTGAAGCCTGATGATTCGATGCAATTAATACTGCTTGGAAGGGTTCCCGAGTTGCCCCTTTTTGCTGCTTCATCTGCTCTCTGATTTCCTTGACAATAGGGTTTGATTTCCTGGTGTGTGCTTTGCAATGTATTACAGCCACCTTGCGAGGTAGCCAAACTGCGTCTAGTAATTCACGTACTTCTGATGCATTGTTCAATTGTTTTCCCTCTATAATGCTCCATGCACTTGAATTGTAAGAAAGGCATATTTAGAGTCTGTATAGATATTTACAGTTTTCCTTCTGCCAACTGCAGAGCTCGAGTAAGGGCAATTAGTTCAGCTTTTTGTGCAGACGTTCCTGGGGGAAGAGGTTGAGCCTCAACGATTTCATCTTCGGATACAACAGCATATCCAGCAGAACGTATCTCATGAATGATTTGGCTGCTCCCATCAGTTAATAAAGTCCAAGCTCCTTGCCAGGGTTGATCCCTCAGGTCTGGTCTACTGGAATGTATTGTAGTCATGACTTCTTCACAATCATGGGCAACTGGTTCAGGTGCCGGCATAAGAGTGGCCGGGTTCAAGTTTTTGCTGTCTTGTATTTGAATTTCAGGTGTTTCACACAGTAAGGCTTAATACTTGACGAGACGTGAATTAGTCATCCATTTTGGTCCATGGGTCTCTAGCAGTCCTTGAATGGTGTGGGGAGTTGTTACGTTCAGAGTTTGACCAAAAGTTAATTTGACTGCTTCTGGAATTAGTAAGCATGCAGCCGCAATGCTTTGAAGGCAACCAGGCCATCCTTTTGCAACATTGTCCATTCCTTTTGAGAGATATGCAACAGGTCGCTCCCATGAGCCTAGAGTTTGAGTCAATACCCCAATGGCCATTCCTTTCTTTTCATCGACGAATAGATGGAATGGTTTCATTACATCTGGCAATCCTAAAGCAGGTGGTTCAATTAAGGCTTCTTTTAATTGACGTAAGCTTGCTAGCTCGTGTCCTTCCCATTGAAAAGTTTGAGACTCTGATTCCTTACCCCGCAACTTGTCGTACAGGGGTTGGGCCATAACTGCATAGTTAGCAATCCACAGTCTACAGTATCCTGCAGCTCCAAGGAACGCTCGGAGTTCCTTCTTACAAGTGGGTACAGGTTGACCTCGTATTGAACTGGTGCGAGAAATTCCCAGACAACGGGTTCCTCCACGTATTTGGAAGCCTAAATATTCTACTTCCAACTCACAGATTTGCGCTTTCTTTTTACTTGCACGATATCCTTTTGAGTACAACGTCTTTAGCAGCTGAAGAGTGGATACTTCACATTCGAGGTACGTCTCTCGAAACACCAGAAGATCATCCACGTATTGTATTACTGGCCCATACATGACTTGGTACATCTTCAAGTCTTTTGCCAGTTGCTCACCGAACAGCGTAGGTGAGTGCCTAAACCCTTGAGGCAAACGAGTCCATGTGTACTGCTGCTTTATTCCAGTAGGTGCATTTTCCCATGTGAAAGCAAAAATCTTCTGACATTCCTCCGCCACCGGGACGGAGAAGAAGGCATCTTTGAGATGAATGACACTGAACCACTTTGATGCAGGAGAGACTTGAGCCAAGATTGAATATGGATTTGGCACGAGGGCTACTAGATCTTCTACTTGACTATTCACTTTCCGTAGGTCTTGTACTGGTCGATAATCATCAGATCCAGGTTTCTTTACGGGCAACAAAGGGGTGTTCCAAGCAGATCAGATTCGTCGGAGAATGCCCAAGTCGTACAGTCTCTGCAGATGTATCTGGATTCCTTGCCTGGCCATATATGGAATGGGGTATTGAGGTTGATTAATCACCTGTGCATTCTGTTTCATCTCTATCCATATGTGGGTAGCGTCGATAGCTATTCCTCCCGGGTTCTGTTCGAACCATACTTGGGGTACACTATCCATCAGTTGTCTTCGTTTTTGTTGAGGGGGGTGTTGTTTTCATATCGATGTTCGATGGTTCGTTCGACTATGGGAAGATGTAGTCTCCATTCTTCTTGGAGGGGACAGATGAGTATCACTGGATGGTCCCCGAAGGAGGCTTTAACTTCCCCTGTTGGTTGAAATCTCAATGTGGTCTGAGGCTTACACAGCAGGTTCCATCCGATAAGGGATACCATGGTCCCGCCTACTTGTATACTTCATTCTTTCTGCAGAGGGGCAGTGAGTACCTGACCTAAGGCACCCACTATAGAAACAGTCTCTTTCGTCGGGGGGGCCGATTGGTGCAGTCATGACAGATCGTTGGCCTCTGAGTCCAACAGGCCCCTGATTTTTGTTGTGTTACCTCGTGGATCTCCACCAGAGGGTCAGTGGGGATTCTTCCCTCCCGGTCTCTTCAGGCTGTATGCTCCTTGTCGCCTCCCCCGCCATCTGCCAGTGGGGGTTGTCCGATCTCCTTCCTCCTCGGCCCCTTTGTGTCGGTGCAGGTCCATTTTTGTCGTTAGTATTCACTGCAGGGCTCCCGTATTTCTTTTGCCATTCTTCACAGTCTCTCTTCCAATGGCCTTCATTTTTGTAGTACGCACACTGATTCTTTCCCAAAGGGGGGGTCTTGTTCCCCCTCCTCTTCGCGGTCTGCCATTGTCTTGGCTCCTTCCCGTCCGCGTGTCCTCGAGAGCGGCGGCTAACAGTCACTTTCTCCTTCATGTCTCTACTTGCTTCTCTCTTTTCTCTTCCACTTCTCTATTTCCACATACCTGGTCTGCTATAGCTTTTAACTGGCTGAGGCTCATGCCCTCAAAGCCTTCGGCCTTCTGCAGCTTCTTTCGGATGTCGGGTCTCTATTATTAAGTTCCTGGTTGCAGGGACGGGCCCTTTTCTTCTCTTCCTGATCCCTGTTCCCATACATCTCAAAATACGATGAAAAGATCACAATCCATCTGGAAATTGAATAGGTGACCTGCGCCTGGAGGCAAATCAATTCTGACGAGGCTAAGAAGCTGCAAAACATTGCTTCCTTCATACTTGTAAGTTTGGCATTGGGTTAATTCAATAAAGTCAACCTGGATCTGCAGGCAAGGATCCAGGGGGGACGCTTTAGGTGTGCAGGAGTGATGATCAAACCCTTGGAAGCCTTGTATCAATTACATTGCAAACACTAAGAACATATGGTAATAGCCAGAGCCCAGCCCCCACCAGTGGTAAAAGAACATAATTGCAATATATATATATATATGTGTGTGTGTGTGTGGGCCACTACCACTGAATCAAAATTTTTAATATTAAGTCTTTGTTTTCTGTGTTTTTTTTTTTTTTTTTTTTTTTTACAAACGGCATCCTGTAATTCCCACAGTCAGAACTGCAGCTGTCTTATCTTGCCGCTTGCTATGCCCTGCATATTTAACAAAGCTTTAACAAAGGTCCCATTCTTAATCATTTCTCCTCTAATTTTCCCAGAGACAGCTTCAAAATAAACTGCGTCAGAAAAAGGGAGTTCATACTTTATCATGCGTTCCAATGTAACTTTTAAATAACAGATAATATATAGGAGACAAGTAAGAACAATAATTAACATGGTATTAGAGAATAATTGACTAACCTGTGGATGTATCGAGAGAAGGATAAGCATAGGGAGGACACTGGGATAGAAGATATGAGAAAACTAAAAACTTCTGATTAACAACGCCAGCATTGAAATGCACAGCCATATTGAATGCACTACGCACTGGCTCAACGTCTTTTTTTTTTTTTTCCTCTGGCTCGATTCCCTCCTCTCTCCTGTAATTATCTCTGCCGTTAACCCTTAACTGCCATCAAGTTCTAAACTTCAACACCAGTAAATGCATTCTCCAGTAATCAAATCAGTATTTTAACTTAACACTGTACATTAATTTGTTGTATAGTAGTCTTGTGCAATTAAAAACAATTAAAAAATCCCTGGTACATGTGCTTGCAATTCACAGATAGCAGTTACATACATTACAATCCTTAATTAATAATGGGGACTTCCAGTTCCCCATTTTGTGCGCCTGAGCCACCATTACGAGGGCGGCTCCCTCCACTAACTTCTTTGCCCATGACGGAGGATTCTCAATGATTGCAATCCAAGCAGTTATGTACGGTATATCTTCAGGGCAACCCGGATTCCCTTCTCGTATAACTATATTCTGGACCCTTGTGGCCATTTGGAAATCGAAAGTTCCTACCGGAGGCCAATTTACACACAAACTGGGCCACCTATGGGTGCATCGTTGAATCATTCCGGGTTTTGTACATTTTTGTCTATCAAACACTTCACTATAGTGCTCCGTCATGGCTTTTAGCGGAGTTGAATAGCCCCCTCCCATTAGGATAGAATCACAGACAAAGGAGGGAAGGGAAGACGGATAGGTAAGGGGTCCGTACCCGTCAGACACAAAAGGGTCACAATCGCCCCGACTAGGACGCGGTCAGCCCGGCCTAGAACTGCGAGGCCATTCATTCTCTTTCACACAACAAGAAACCTATTCCCACTATCGTATGCTTCACTTATAATTTTTTCCTTTTTATGCGCGTGGTCTTCGGAACGTAATTCCTACTAACACACTGCGTGGGGTGTGATCAAAGCCCCCTCGGTCCGCCGGGGATGGACCGGTTACTCTTTATCTATTCTTCACTTCTTCTACTGTTCCCATAATACTCGCCTGCAGGGGTCTTCCGATCGTCATGAAAGCCTTCTTCCCGGATCACCAGCCCAAAGGTCTCAGAGGATCTCCGTGGAATGACCCCCTCAGATACCTGATCACTGAACTCAGCGGTGGCCACTCACCAGGCAAGTCTGGGGGATCACTCCGCCACAAAATCCCCTGGACCAACTGGGGGGCTAAAATAGCGTCCCCGGTACCTCCTGGCTGGCTTGCCAAATGTAACCGTCTCTTTTTAGTCAGTAAGGAGGTCCAGACAACTGATCCGTAAAGATAGACTTTTATTGCCAGCAAGATGCAGCTAAGACAAAGGCTCAGTACAACTGCATGCCCCTCCCCTCCAGGAGCAGACTCTTATGCACTTTACAGTTCTTATCTTTTACACATGCGTTCTAAGCATTGCTGAGCAAGCATATTCCGGCTGAAGGGGCTACTGACCCCCTCCCTAGACACCCTGGAACTTTCGTGAAACTTCTCCCATGTTCTGCAGGAGAGGCTGCTTGACTGTTTCTAGTAAGTCAAATTAAAGCTGTGTAGTTTAAACCGGACCCAAAATTCGTTAATTTCTATCCTCATGCTTTATGAGGTTTGTTCCACATGCAAATGCAAATCATACTTAATATATTTCAAGATGGCTGGTGATAGCCCCAAAGATGGTATAAGGATAAGATAAGGCCAAAGCCAAGGAGTGTAAACCCAGAGTATCAGGGAAATAAAGCAATTTGCCCAAGATAATGGAAACAGTCAGAGAGTAATTATAGTTTGGCGCTTTTTCTGCTAGATCTCTTCTCCTCTAGATTAATACATGTCTGCTTACTCCCGTCCACTGCAATTTTTTTTTTATTTACAAAAAAGAACAGCTTGTATTTTCAAAGGCAGTGCCACTGTACCATAGCTGGCATTTTTGAACAATATTTAACTGATGCCTCGAAACACAAGTCTGCCCGGTAGTACATTTTATTGCACACATTGCTGTTTTATCAAAGCCAAGCTTCTGTATACCATAATCTACATAAAAAAGAGCTGATTACACTCACCTATCATGCTGTGGCATCCAGATGATAAATGACTCTAATTTCCAGTTGCTGATGGGACTGGAGCTTGGGTCCTTAACACTTCTTAGGCGTGCGCTCTCTGTTTATCAATATTGATTTCAAATATTAATTTAAGTACTATGATAACATAGAACGTACGAAGAAACAGAATGCTGAGTACCTTCAGAGCTGCTTTTATACTCTGAATGATCCTTTTCATGGCTTAAGTTAAAACTGTGATTCTCAAACTGGAGGGGGTGAGGAAGGAAGTGGTATAGGATGGTGGTGATGTGAGATGTTTGGTTTGAAGTCATTTTAATTGCATTGCAATTTTAAAAAAGTTAATTTTACTGTTTTTATGTTGGTTAAGGGTGATGTGGTCTGGTTAAAAGTATTGGAGAGAAGAGAAAGAGAGCAACCAAAAAAGTTGAGAAATACTGGATTAATGAAAATGCTCTTAAAGGAGCAGGAATAACCTGCCATGTAAAAAAAAAAAAAAAAAAAGGCTTTTGAATGTTAGACTTCTCTCCCAGAATGCAGGGACAGACTGTTGTCCCCAGGGCCAATTTTCTTCCTAACTCTCTGCCTTTATCCTTTTTCAAATGACTCAGTCCACTGGAAAACACAGAGTGGAGGATTCAATCTCTGGGGCCCTAGACTCATAAGGGTGGGGACCAACACAGAGTCTCTCAACACCTTTAGGTTTTCTTTCTCTACGCTATTCAGGCTTGGGATGACCTTGCTGTAGAGGACAACTTGTATTCTGAGACACTCGGATTGGGCGCTCCAAAATGAATTTACTGTAACCAAAAAATACTTCAAATCCAACCAGCAACCAAATCTTCCATCAATGTTCACAAAAGCATATCCCAAAAAGTTCTGATGGCCTCAGACCCTGCATTGTTGAGCCAATGACCTTTTCGATGCCAAGCTCTTGGAAAATGATCTGGCCCTCCAGATGGTGCAAAATGGGCTCCTGGTGTGGGCTTGGATCTCCTGTCTCTTCTGATGTTACAGGACCTCTAGGTTAGAGAGCTTCAAAAATTGCTGAATCCAAAATCTTTTCTCCATCTCACCAACCAGAACTGGTAGCAGAATTTCCTCCCAAAGCAGGAACAAAACTCTCTTCCCAACAATTGTCACTCTCTTCTTGAGAAAAGAAAAGGCACCGTTGTCCCTCCTTTGTAGTGCAGACAAGGACTCCCAGTTCTTTTTTACCTGACCTTCATGCAGGCAGGGGGAAATCTTCCTGAGGCAGGACCAGGCTCCACACCAAAAACAGAACCTCCACTCAAAGACAAATTCTCCCAAACTCGTCTCCACTCTCATAGACACCTCCTGCCAGACCGTGAGGTACTGTGCTAGGAATATGTCTCTTTCCCTGCTACCAGGCTGTGAACCCACAAAACTCCAAACTAAAAGACTGTCACATTGCTTCTTGTGCTCGGCCCGCTTTTAAGCAGCCTGGCTGACCAGTCCAAGGCATCCTTACAGGAGGTGACTACAAGGGATGGTCTGCCAATTCTTTCCTTCTACTTAATTCTTAACTTAAGGTTTAAGTTAAGGACAGCATGGATAGGGACCAAGGGGTCTCTGCATGTTTAAAAAAAGAAAAGGGTCTTAGACTCTTAAAGTCAATGATTTTATTTCCTTTTCTTCAATTCTGTGTATAATTATTTTTAAAAAATAAGACTAATCATTTTATTTTAGGTATTATTACTATATAAAATTATTCTGCAAGTAGTAATTCCGTAGTTTACATCCTAGTGCTCTGCCACTTTTCAGATCCTCAGTGACTACTTTACTTGCAATAAAATCAACCAAAAATACAGTGGATTTTTAGAATTTTTTTATTTGTTTATATGTTATTTATTCATCTTTACAAATAATAACAAAGATAAATTTTGCAATAGAAATTAAGAGACAATATTAAAGAAAATTCTAATACGATTAACAACAAAAAAAGAAATCAGGCTTTTTTTTTTTCCAAGAGAAACCAAAGGGAGGGAGGAAAAGGACAATAAGAACATATTAATACGAGAATGCTGCTTGAATTACCCATACACACTTGATATGACCCACACATTTGATCTACAAATTAATTACAGGACCTGTCGCTCTAGCATTCAAGAACTCCCGCAACTGTTCTGGACTGAAAAAGATATAAGTATTATGACATAACTTAATTATGCATTTACAAGGATATCGTATCAAGAAACTTGCACCTAAAGCAGGAACTTTAGGACGCATTACTGGGAAAGCTTTGCGACGTAATTGAGTAGCTTTGGCTAGGTCTGGATAAATTCGGACCATGCCCCCAAAATAGGACACATTTAAACTCTTGAAGTAAAATTTCATAACAGACTCAGATCCTGCTCAGAAAAGAAGGTCACAAGCAAAATAGATCTCTCAGTTACCTCCACGTTAGAATTTTCTAAATAATCAGTAGGGATGTGAATCGTTTTCCATATCGTCTTAACGATAGAAATCGTGTGGCAGGGCAAGAAAATCGTGTTAGGCACGATTTTTTAGTTAAAAAATCGTTAAAAATCGTTTTTTCCGATTAGTGCGCACTAACTCAAGTTAGTGCCCACTAACGGGAGTTAGTGGGCACTAACTGAAAATGATACAATTTGACACTTTTCAGGTCAGTTTAGGAATGAATATGTATTCCTATTGGCTGCCCTCTTATTTATTCATGTTACCAAGGTTCCCACTGAAAGTATATGGGGGATGGGAAATGGAAACAGTTGGTAGCTTGACAAAACAAGTAATGTGATCAGTCAATGTGACTAGAACTTGTGCCCTAACCCTGATACCAGGGGTATTGTGATCTTCCTGCACACAGTGCCCTATCCCTATTAATACCAGGAGTGTTGTGATCTTCCTGCACACAGTGCCCTAACCCTGGCACCAGGGGTGTTGTGATCTTCCTGCACACAGTGCCCTATCCCTATTAATACCAGGAGTGTTGTGATCTTCCTGCACACAGTGCCCTATCCCTATTAATACCAGGAGTGTTGTGATCTTCCTGCACACAGTGCCCTATCCCTATTAATACCAGGAGTGTTGTGATCTTCCTGCACACAGTGCCCTAACCCTGGCACCAGCGGTGTTGTGATCTTCCTGCACACAGTGCCCTATCCCTATTAATACCAGGAATGTTGTGATCTTCCTGCACACAGTGCCCTAACCCTGACACCAGGGGTGTTGTGATCCTCCTGCACACAGTGCCCTATCCCTATTAATACCAGGAGTGTTGTGATCTTCTTGCACACAGTGCCCTAACCCTGGCACCAGGGGTGTTGTGATCTTCATGTACACAGTGCCCTATCCCTATTAATACCAGGAGTGTTGTGATCTTCCTGCACACAGTGCCCTATCCCTAATACCAGGGGTGTTGTGATCTTCCTGCACACAGTGCCCTATTCCTGATACCGGGGGTGTTGTGATCTTCCTGCACACAGTGCCCTATTCCTGATACCGGGGGTGTTGTGATCTTCTTGCACACATCCCGGTATCAGGGATAGGGCACTGCATGCAGGAAGATCACAACACTCCTGGTATCAGGAATAGGGCACTGTGTGCAGGAAGATCACAACACCCCTGGTATTAGGGATAGGGCACTGCGTGCAGGAAGATCACAATACCCCGGAGGAGTGAGGGTCAGGCAGCTCCCCCCTGTCTGTGAAGCCAGCCTCTCACTAGTAATGCAGGGAGGGAGCTGTCTCAGACTTCACCATCCTCTCCCCCCCCCCCCCCCTCACCCACACATCATTCACTAGCTGGGACATGGGGGAAGTCAGGAGTGAGGGTCAGGCAGCTCCCCCCTGTCTGTGAAGCCAGCCTCTCACTAGTAATGCAGGGAGGGAGCTGTCTCAGACTTCACCATCCTCTCCCCCCCCCCCTCTCACCCACACATCATTCACTAGCTGGGACATGGGGGAAGTCAGGAGTGAGGGTCAGGCAGCTCCCCCCTGTCTGTGAAGCCAGCCTCTCACTAGTAATGCAGGGAGGGAGCTGTCTCAGACTTCACCATCTTCTCCCCCCCCCTCACCCACACACCATTCACTAGCTGGGACATGGGGGAAGTCAGGAGTGAGGGTCAGGCAGCTCCCCCCTGTCTGTGAAGCCAGCCTCTCACTAGTAATGCAGGGAGGGAGCTGTCTCAGACTTCACCATCCTCTCCCCCCCCTCCTCACCCACACACCATTCACTAGCTGGGACATGGGGGAAGTCAGGAGTGAGGGTCAGGCAGCTCCCCCCTGTCTGTGAAGCCAGCCTCTCACTAGTAATGCAGGGAGGGAGCTGTCTCAGACTTCACCATCCTCTCCCCCCCCCCCCCTCACCCACACACCATTCACTAGCTGGGACATGGGGGAAGTCAGGAGTGAGGGTCAGGCAGCTCCCCCCGTCTGTGAAGCCAGCCTCTCACTAGTAATGCAGGGAGGGAGCTGTCTCAGACTTCACCATCCTCTCCCCCCCCCCCCCCCTCACCCACACACCATTCACTAGCTGGGACATGGGGGAAGTCAGGAGTGAGGGTCAGGCAGCTCCCCCCTGTCTGTGAAGCCAGCCTCTCACTAGTAATGCAGGGAGGGAGCTGTCTCAGACTTCACCATCCTAGGGCACAAGTTCTAGTCATATTGACTGATCATCACATTACTTTTTTTGTCAACTACCAACAGTTTCCATTTCCCATCCCCCCAACCATCACCTCAGTTGGAACCTTGGTAACATCAATAGATAAGAGGGCAGCCAGCCAATAGGAATACATATTCATTCCTAACTGACCTTTACTGACCTGGAAAGTGTCAATAATTTGTATCATTTTCTGTTAGTGTTCCTGAGTTTCCATTTCCATTTCCCATCCCCCCAACCATCACCTCAGTGGGAACCATGGTAACATCAATAGATAAGAGGGCAGCCAGCCAATAGGAATACATATTCATTCCTAACTGACCTTTACTGACCTGGAAAGTGTCAATTTGTATCATTTTCTGTTAGTGCGCACTAACTCGAGTTAGTGCGCACTAACGGGGAGTTAGTGCGTACTAACACGATTTAACGATTTTTAACGATAAATCGTTAGAATTTCTATCGTATTGTGTTCTATAACGATTTAAGACGATATTAAAATTATCGGACGATAATTTTAATCGTTAAAAAACGATTCACATCCCTAATAATCAGATAAATTAGAGAAGTCCACCACATTATTAGGAGGACAAGACTGAGTAGAACTCTCTCTGAGGGAGAAACAGAATCTTCTTTACAGCAAGAGCGACATATAAAGGAATTTTAAGGACTTCATGCATATATCTCGTAAAGGTAACCAGTGGTAACTGGCAAAAACTTTAGGGAAATTCAGCAATAGCAGATTCAAATGCCTCAGAAAATTTTCCATGGATTCCAGCCTTCTCAGGGAAGACATATGCTCTTGAATGATTGCGGCATTAGAATCCTGCAAACTTTTAATATCATTATTCAAAACTTGAATAGAAGAGGAATGTTCCTGGAGTATCTGCTGATGATCTCTTGTAACTAAGTCCAACCTTTGAGAGACAGTATGTAAGCTCCGGGACTGTTCATTGAATCTAAGAGACATACCTGCAATTAGGTCCCAAAGGGATTCTAAAGTGACCACTGCCAGTTTTTTAATCTCCAACAAGGGCCAAAAAGCTTCAACTCCCGATTCAGCCACACAGCTACTCCCCTCTGATGAAACCAGGAGGCTGACTCCACCAACCGCTCCTGTCTCCTCGGGAGCCTCTGGCTATAGAATAGTGAGGGGATTCAGTGTCCTGTCTGAGCGAATGCCAGCAAATCCATCTGACTGAGGCTGCTCAGTGAGGTCATCACCCGGCGTCTCAGCTGTGTCGGTGACGCCCAGAGGGGAAGCCAGCAGCAGTGGTCATGGGTCCGGCGGGCTCAATGACACCTCCCCAGGCGAAAATGAAGCTCCTGTCCCCGCCACACCAGTGGGATGAAGCCCTCAAATCCGGGGTAGGGACGGCATATTCAGAGATGAATCGCTGGTCCGAGAGAATGTAGGGTTCGGATGGAAAAACCCAAACTTTCCCTTTCTTTTTATGAGACATAATGCAGGTAAAGTGAAATAATAGAAAATCTGGAAACGAAGCAGCAGAAAAGACATCTGCTCAGGCAGCCATCTTGTTACTCCCCCAGATTTTTAGATTTATCTGTGACCAAGTATCCAGAGGTCTACAGCTTAGGATAGGAAAGTGGTATAATGTTCACTGAACCCTAGAGGCCAAGGATTTTTTCACACCGCTCATGAAAAAAGAAAAAAAATTTGCAAAGTCCTTCAAGATTTGTAACTCTATCAGTGATTCTCAACAGGTGTGTTGGGACACACTAGTATGTCACGAGGTCTTGGGAGGTGTGTCACAGAGCCAGCAGAAGGCTGCTTTTTCATCATCAGTCTGGGCAGCAGTTGGCTGACCTCCTTTTGGGTATGACAGGAAGCTGCTCTTGCTTCCTTCTCTTCCTGGCCCAGTGGGAGGTTGTTCCCTCCTTTACCCAGAACAGAGTGAGATGGGGCTGGCAGGACACAACTTTATCTTTCTCTGCCTGGTCTGGCAGTGAGATTGCAGATGCTTTCTTTACCCCATGGGACCTGGATGTGAAAGCTGGAGCATGAGGAAGAGAGGTGTGTGTTCTATAGATCTATTATGGTTATTGGTGTTTGGGTGGATCCTTGGACACTGTGGCAGCTGACCACACCCACGTGGTCAGGCTAAACTCCGGACAGACAAACACAGAACTGAATCTTTATTTAAACAGTATGTGGAACCACCAGAGGTGGTAGTAATGAGTAGTGGTTGTAGAGCCCGGCTGGGCGCATCTCCTCACAGGACGCTGGAACAGCGGATCCTCTGTAGGCAGTGCTGTAGTGGAACAGAAACTGAGAGTTATGAGCACACAATAGAATTAGCATTCAGAGTCCCAAGTAGAATAGGAGAGCTCCGAGACAGGTAGAGCAGGCCCTTGAGGAGCGAGTACCTGATCCCTTAGAGCAGAGAGACTCAGTAGCGTTGTACTCACTAGCAGTAGCACATATTCCACTAGACGAGAGGTCTGGCACCAGAGCAGAGGGCTGGCCCTCGAGGAGCGAGTACCTGATTCCGGCGATTGTAGTAGATCTTCCAAGTAGAAGGTTGAAGTTGTAGGCAGTGACACATGGGCCCTCGAGGAGCGAGTACCGGTTTCCTGATAGCACCTGAAAGAAGCAGAGAGGCCCCCAAAGGGTAGTAAGAGTTCCAGTAGAGCTGGAGTGGCAGAGTAGCTAGGAAAGGAGAGTGAATCCCATCCGTAAGAGTTCTGGTTGCTAACTCGATGAGCTAGCAACTGTAGTAGGCAGATATATCCTCGAGTCGTGATGTCAGAACAGGGGGACGCCGCTGAGGTTCGCACCAATGTGGAAATAAAGATGAGGGCGGCGTGCGTGCACGTGCCCTAGAGGTACCTTAAAGGAGAATGGCGGGAGGCAGCACCATAGCCAGTCCGGGGACACCGGAGAGGTTGGCAAGAAGACGCCATGGCGGCCATCAGTACAAGGTGAGAGGGAGAAGCCGCAATTAGAGAGGTATAGGCAGGGCGAAGCCGTCGAAGACCGATGCACGCAACAAGATCCACTTCTGCTGCCTCCTCATCTTCTTCCTCTCCTCAGTGCTTCTTGCCCTCATCTGCTGCTGATAAGGAGGGAGGGAGACTCTGGATTGGACTGAAGGCTTTTCTGCTGGCTGGGAATCAGAAGAAGGGGAAATGTAATGCATGGGAAGATAGGGAGGAAGGGATGAGGGAAAGACGTTTGGGGTTCCTGAGTAGGGAGAGGTGGAGGTGGGAGGGGATGGGGGCTGCTGGGCAGGGAAGAGAGATGGAAGTGGAGGCAGAGATGGAGGTGTGGGGCTGCTGGGTTGGGGAAGAGGTGAGGTCGGGGGATGCTGAGCAGGAAGGGGTGGGATAGAGGGGGTCAGTTGTATGCTGGGTAGGGAAGGGCAGGGAGACGAGAGGAGAGAGGGAGCATGGGGAAGAGATGTGGGGTGGGGGTGTCGGGAATGTTTGACAGGGATATGAGCATGTGAAGGGATGATTGAGTAGTTGGGAGAAGTGAGGAGTGATGGGGGCATGGAGGGGAGTGACTGGTACAAGGGTACAAGGGCCATACTATGTCAGTTTTGAGAATATGCATTTCTTCTCTCTTTGACATTTGCTTCGTGAAGGAGGAAATATATTTGCTTCTAGTCTCCAGTTTTGCACTGCATGCAGAAGGTCTTCTTAGGGTTTCCATTTCAGTTTTGTTTCCACATTTGTAATTAGTGATCTTTTATTCTATATTTAGTGAAGGCAGGTCTGTCTGTATGTGACTGAGATGAAGTACTTTACTTGAGCTTTGTATAAGCCTTATTTGTTGTATTTTCTCAATATGATATTGCACTGGTGGTGAACTGCTGCCTTTTCATGGGTAGGGCTATTGCTGTTTCATTTCTTGGAGTTAGTGCTGCTGCAGTATGGCAGGTTTGATGTGTACAGTGGGGATTTTTTTCCCCAGGTTTTGTATTATTTTACAATGCACCTAGTAGCAGAGGGAGTTGGTGATGCTGTTATTGAGATGAGACCAGAATCAGACTATATTTTTTTTTGTGAGCTGTACAGGGAAATGTTTTAGTTCTGCTCTGCAATTGATAGGAACCGGAGGACTCCTGTGGATGCAGAGCATATGCTTATATTTAATCTCATGATAGTCATGTGCTCAGCGTGTCGCGCATGTGAGCATCATCTCTCAGGTGTGTTCTGAGAGAAAAAAGGTTGGGAACCACTGCTCTAAACTATGGGTTTTTTCCCCCCCTTCTGCTCAACAATCTTCTCTCCTCACTCCTTCAGAAGCTTTCATGAACGTCAGGTATTAATAATGTGCTTCTGTACCGTGACGCAAGCTGCAATACTGTCTTTTTTTTTTAATTTAGTAACTTTATAACACATTAGCCTGTGGTTTGGAGTAATTGTGATATGTAAATCAAAATTATTATTATCAAATGTTTGTTTCTGCCCAACGTTTCTTGTCTGTTAGTCATTCAGATGCTTAGCAGAAAGAGAAAAGTAGAATGCCTGGTGGAGAGAAAGAAAGAGCAAGGAGAGAATACACTAGAAAAACCCATCAGGTGATAGAAGGTGTATTGTGCTACAGCGATGATTTATATGGAAAGAGAATGAGTTTTTTGTAAGAACCTATTTAGAGTTCTAGATGTGATCTTGATTAGGCTGCAGGGAGGCAGGACTTTTGGAGACAGGAGAGAGAGCGCCAAGCTATGAGAAGATCCAGTTTCCCAAAGGTTAGTTCAGAGAAAAGTTTTAACATTGATTTGGGGAAAGCAGCTAGCTTCCCCCCCTCCCCTGGGAAAAATTGTGCTGTACAGAATTACAGAACCTGAGTTCATTCAGAGGACTGTAAAAGGAAAGGGCTTTTCTTTCCTGTTTCATTTATAGGACCATTGCCCATATTTGTGAAAAACAATTAAACATAGCTTTTCTATTGTGGAATGCATCTGGTTGCCTGATTTGGTAGTGAGAAAACCTTAAAGGAATATTCCAGTCAAACTTATGATGGGGTGACCTGTAGGACTTGCCAAGTGACTATAACCACAGTTTTTGTCCATAATTGTTTGCTTTTCTATTGGATGCCTATACATCCTACATTACACTAGATCCTGTCTATTCAGGACACTTGATGTGAACAGTGCTGCATTATATTAATGGTCCCAGTTTGTTTTCATGAACTTTCAGCTCCTTCATAATAACACCTTAATCCATGGCTTCCCAGACCTGTCCTAAGGATCCCACAGCCAGTCGGGTTTTCAGGATCCACCTTGAGTATTGTATGCACTATGGTCACCACATCTCAAAAAAGACATAGCAAAGGTACAAAGAAGGGTGACCAAAATGATAAAGGAGATGGAACAATTATCCTACGAGAAAAGGCTAGAGGTTAAGAACATAAAAACATAAGACTTGCCTTACTGAGCCAGAGCAAGGGTCCATCAAGCCCTGTAGCTTTTGTCTAACAGTGGCCAATCCAGGTCACAAGTATCTGGCAGGATCCCAAGGGGTAAACAGATTCCAATCTCCTTATCCCAAGAAAAAGCATTGGATATCTGCAACTCCACCTTAATAATGGTTTACGGACTTTTCCTCCAGGAACTTGTCCAAACTGTTTTTAAATGCAGCTACACTAATAGCTTTCACCACATCCTCTGGCAACAAATTCCAAAGCTTAAATTATACGTTGAATAAAAATATATTTCCTATAATTACTTTTAAATGTATTGCCTAGTAATTTCATTGTGTGTCCCCTAGTCTTTCTACTTTTTGAAAGAATCATTCCATTCCACTCGTTATTTTATAAACTTCTATCATATCTCCCTTCAGCCATCTCTTCTCCAAGCTGAAGAGTCCTAACTTCTTTAGTTTTCCCTCATAGGGAATCGCTCCATCCCCTTTATCATTTTGGTCAGAATTCTCTGTACCTTTTCTAATTCTGCTATATCTTTTTTGAGATGTGACCAGAACTGCACACAATACTCAAGATGAGGTTGCATCATGGTGTGATACATTATGATAGTCTCTGTTTTATTCTCCATTCCTTTCCTTATAATATCTAATATTCCTTTTGCTTTCTTGGCTGCTGCTGCACACTGAGCAGAAGATTTCAAAGTATTATCAGTGATGACATCTAGATCCTTTCCTGAATGGTGATTCCTAATCTGGAACTCTGCATTGTGTAGCTAAAATTTGGGTTACACTTCCTTAAGTGCATCACTTTGCACTTGTCCACATTAAATTTCATTTGCCATTTGTATACCCAATCTTCTAGTTTTGAAAAGTCCTCTTGCAATTTCTCACAATCCTCTGGTGATTTTAACAACTTGAATAATTGTATGTCATTGGCAAATTTGATCATTTCATCTGTTGTTCCAGGTCATTTATAAATATATTAAAAAGCAATGTTTCCAGAACAGATCCCTGGAGCACTCCACTATTCATCTTTCTCAATTGGGAAAATTTACCATTTAGCTCTAGTCTCCATTTTCTATCTTTTAACCAGTTGGCAGTCTACAATAGGACACTGCATCCTATTCCATGCCATTTTAATTTCCTAAAAAGTCTCTCATGAGGGACTTTGGCAAATGCTTTCTGGAAATCCAGGTACACTATATCAACTGGCTCACCTTTATCCAATTATTTATTTACTGTTACGGGACCGGGCCATGCCCCGGTCCCTCCTCTTACCTCCGGGCTGGCCCGGCCCGCATGGATGCTCCCTAGGCCACGTAGGCATGATTTGTGGCCTGCCACGGCTCTCCCTGTGTGAGGGAGATGCCGTTGGCCCGACATGCTTGGCCCCGCCCCCTAGGCACGCGCATGCCCAGGGGCTGGAGTCTTAAAGGGGCCAGCATGGGAAAACCAGAGGGGAAGCCCTGGATAACGTCAGACGCTGCAGGGTATTTAAACCCTGCAGCTCCATCAGGACGGGGACTTGAAACGAGGTTCCTCAGTTTGCTGAGTGTCTAGTTGCTGCTGTAGTCCCTGGATTGCCTCTTCTGTCTTCTGGATTCCGACCCGGCTTTGTCTCCTGACTTGTCGTCAGCTTCCACTCCTGGTTTTGGTAATTGACATCTGACTTCTGGCTTCTGACCCTGCTCCATCCTACGACTTCGTCTTCAGCTTCTGTACCTGGCTTGGTATTGTCTTCTGACCTCTGGCTTCTGATCCAGCTCTGTCCCATGACTCCGTCTTCAGCTTCCGCTCCTGGCTCTGGTTTGGATCTCTGACTTCTTGCTTCTGACCCTGCTTCATCCCTGGACTATGACTTCGGCCTCATCCTTCACCTCAGGTATCCAGTACTTGCAGGCCCAGAGTATTCTCCTAAGTCTCAGTGGCTCGGGCTCTCTCGAGCTCTTCCTGGGGGAGCCATGGGCTTCCGAGGGTGAAGACTCCTCCAGCCTCCTGGGTCCTGCCGTCCTCACCGTCCACCTCTTCGGCCACTGTCCGGATCCTTGGTGGCATAGGGTCCCACCTAAGTCCAAGAGGCCCGGGTCCCTACGGGCTCCTCCTGGGGGGACCTCGGGCTTCCAGTGGTAAAATCTTCTTCAGAGGTTTTTCAGCACTGCCTCCTAGCTGTAATGCTTCCTGTGGGTTCCCACAGTGTAATATCTACCGTCTCAGCTGGCCCAAGGGTCCACAACTGTAACATTTACGCCCTCAAAAAAAGTAGCAAATTGATGAGGCAAGACTTCCCTTGGCTAAATCAGTGTTGGCTTTGTCCCTTTAAACTATGCCTATCTATATAGTCATCAATTTTGTTCTTTATGATAGTTTCTACCATTTTTCCTGGCATGAATATCAGACTCACTAGTCTATAGTTTTCTGGATCCTCTTGATCCTTTTTTAAAAATCAGCACTACATGGCAATCCTTCAGTCTTCAGGTACCGTAAATGGCAGAAAAAGCACTCTAGTAATAAGGCACGTATACATGCCCAAATTTACTAATTGGACAAGGGCTAAGGGGGGTTGATAAATGCAGGCACCTGTTGATTGGCTGAAGGTAAGCCTTTATAATGCTGTGCAGTAGCAGTATAGGACTGAGTAGGTTTGAGCTTGCACCATTTGCTTTGTGCTTGCTACTCCTGAAGAAACCATGCCTTTCTTCATAATAAACTTCACTGTTTGACTTCTAAAGATGGTCTTTATTGGTCTTTCTAGTCTGAGTTTACACAATGTTAATGTTAGTTTACAAATTTCCAATAGCAGGTCTGCAGTATCATTTATCAGTTCTTTCAGCACTCTGGGATATAGACCATCTGGTCAAGATGATCTGCTACTTTTTAGTTTGTCAATATGCCCTAGTACATCTTCAAGGTTCACTGAGATTTGTTTCATTTCCTCTGAAATATTTCTGAAATATTCTCCTTGTTATGCAGGAGACAAATATTGAGTGAAATACACTAAGACACAATAGATCACTCAATAATTTCAAGCAATGTGAATATAATCTATTGAATAGCCATAAATAAATATCATTATTCTTGATATATATTTTTTGAGAATTTTTTTGTTGCACATAAAAATTTAATGGAATCCTTGGGGGAAACCCAGTAGTTGGACAGGTGGGAATCACTGCTCGTTCCCACACAGAGAAGCATTATTAGTGTCTGTAACAGATTATCTTTTAAGGGACCTTAACATATTTGATCATACAATTTTGTTGCAGTGCTTGTGCAATCTAGGCATTGGCGGTACTGGCTATCAATGGTTTAGGTCATATTTATCGGGGAGAGAGAACAACAGTTTCCTTTGATGATAATTGTCCAAGACGGTTTGGTTTAGGGCATGGTGTTCCACAGGGTTCAGTTTTATCTTCTACCCTCTTTAACATTTATTTATCTCCATTGTGTTCTTTGCTTGACCAATTTGGGATAGAATTAGGGTATGTATAGATATATATCCAGCTTTTTTTTCACTTTAAAAGACTCACTCCCTGCTGTCCTGGGATATATCTCTGATTGTTTAACTTCTTATAATTCCTGGATGGGAGAAAATAATTAACTGTTAAATCTATTGTAAACTGAAGCGCTATGTATCTATTGCCATTCTATAGAGAATTGTTCATTGATTGTGAATGGGATCTCAGTTCCTTTTAAAACTGTAATTAGAAATTTAAGGTTTCAATTTGATTTTCATCTTAGTTTTAAATTGCACATTCAATCTGTTTTGAAATCCGGAGATTTTAAATTACATATTATGTGATTTTTACAGTACATTTTGGAGTGTACTGAAGTCAGGATTGTTCAATCATTTGTTCTTTTGACAATAGATAAATGTAGTAATGCTTTATTTAAAGGTCTCCCTGCCACTCATTTGCGAGCATTAAAAAGTATTGCAAAATTCTGCTGCTCACTTAGTTGTTAGAGGGGTCTCCCTGTGGCTATGCAATTCCCCTTTACAGGAACTACATTGGCTCCCTTTACAACGGGTCAAATTTAAAATCCAGAGTCTTGTTTTTAAATCCATAAAATGGATGACCCTTCTTATTTATCTCAATGGTTAATTCCTTATTCTTCTTATCGGATACTTCGTTCTCAAGGGAAAGGCCCCTTATCCATTCCTTCTGTTAAAAATGTTTGTTTAAATGAAACTAGGAACTAGGCATTTTCGATAACAGGCCCTACGCTGTGGAACACACTTTCTGAGTCACTACAATCCTTAGACAATTTTTGTGTGTTCCATAAACAGTTAAAAGTTTTATTGTTTAAAGAGGCAATTGATAGCTCTCTGAACTAAAGATGTTTCATGCATTTGCTTGAAAGCCACACAAATATTGTGTTAAATGATATTGCAGTTTTACATTATATGTGGTTTTTAATTCTGTTACTGTATGCTACTTAGCACACTGGGTCTGCTATAAGCAGATACTTTAAAAAAATAAATAAATAGAAAGTATTCAGAGACGGCTGTGGAAAAGGAGGTGTGTTGTTCTTTCTGAGTTGAGATGTGAGAAGAGAGGGAAGGTGGAAATGTTCATCCCTTTCAAAGTGAAATGTCCAGTGCAATAGTGATTTTCTATCCAAGGAGAAGAGAGTAGTACGCCTTGGCATCAGCATATCTGAAGTGTCCAGATGCTGTCATGTTTGCCTTTTGGACTGAACGCAAACTCCTGAATCTATCTAGTTTGGTCGCAGTGGGTAAGTTTCATGTTGAAATTCACACCCTAGGGCACCCAGTATTAATACTCAGTTGTGGAGTGAAATCCCTCGAGTTTGGAAGCGGTAATCTTTCATGGTGGACGTTCATCTGCAGTTCTTTAGCCGATCTGCACTCCCTGCATGGATTAATAACTTCAGGAGGCACCATGAAATTGTGTGTTCCAGAATTCAGATCCCAACTCTCACAATCTAAAAGCACTCATTACATGGTTAGCCCATGGATTAGGATTGGAGCTCACTCAACACAATAGTTACAAATGTGTTAGGAGGCATACACCTCTAGTTAAAAAAAAAGAAAAAAAAATCAAAACTAGTTGAAAAACAGCCCAACATCAGAGGCCAAGCATGGACTGCATGTAAGTGAAAGTTAGTATTTCTTAGCATCTTTCATAAGTACTAAAAATACATTATATATACTAAAAAAAAAATAAGGGGTCGATTTGCACCAAATTATTTTGGTTTCTGAAGGCCAAAGGATGAGAAATAAAATGTAGGTTTTCCAAATAGCAACTGTCTTAAAAGCAGATGTTCACAAGCAGGAACAGCTTTGGGGGTTTGCGAACTGTGCAGCCGCAAAGGGTGCCATTCCCAAAGGGGTGGTTCTGTCTCGCCTTCCCTCACACTTCCATATGATGCCTGCAAGCAGGAGTCCTGTGCAAGAGGAAAGAAGCTTCTCTCCGTGGAGGCAAGGTGAGAAAAAGAGGGAGATGCTGCTGGGCAAGAAAGGGGGAGGGGGGGAGGGGAAAGAAAGAGAGAGAGAGAGAGAGAGAGGAGGGTGCTAGGGGGAGAGAAGGGGAGGTCACTGACTAATGTGGGCAGGGGGATACTGGTGCTGGGCAGAAGGGAGGGAAGCGTGTATGGTGAGGGAGAGATGGGTATACTGTGCTGGATCCACTGTCACTGCTGCAGAAGGGATTGTTTAGCCAGAGCTGTCACCAAGGGGGCACCAATTTCAGTTTTCACACAATGCACTAGTTAGCCTAGATCTGGTCCTTGTCGCACACAATAAAACATTCCATCATGGCGTGAAGAGATAGTTGGAGCATGCAAAAGAAGGATTCGGTATAGTCATTCCATTAATGCTCACAATTCACCCATAGGCATACCTACAAACATCTAATCTTGCCTTTTATTTACCCTTGGAGCTCTTAGACCTGAATATATATTTACTCCTGGCCCAGGCAGATGTAGGTCTGGGATGAGTGTTGTGTTCCGCGGCCGCAGGTGCCCGCGGCCACGTCCCCTACCTCACCGTGACGGCAACCCGCCGCGGCAGCATCAGGGGAGACACCTGCTGTTGGTCCCCATTGTCCCCGTGCACTGGTGCGGGCCTCCGAGTTGGCCGCCGGGTCAGGAGCCGTCTTTGCTCCTCCCACGCGGCATCAGGCAGCTCTCCTCCACGGCCCAATCCAAGATGGCCACCACCATCTTAGGCACGAGGCCGCGCCCCCTTCTGAGATTTAAAGGGACCTCATCCCTTTAATTACCTGCAGCTGATTCCAATGAGCTAGAGCAGAGGAACATCCCACGTAGTCAGGTCTGCTTGCTTTGGTGAGTTCTTGTACTTCGTATCCTTGTTCCTGTCTTGTCTTGGTGTTCCTGGTTCCTGACTTTGGATCGACTAGCGGTGATTCCTGGTGTGTGACTGTGGATTGGCTAGCAGTGATTCCTGGTGTGTGACTTCGGGCTGGCAAGCGGTGATTCCTGGTATGTGACTTTGGACTGGAAAGTGGCGATCCCTTGGTATACGGCCTCGGACTGGTAAGCGACGACCCTCTGGCACGTGACCTCGGACTTCTTCTGGACCATCATCTTCAAGGGCCCACCTAAGTCCCAGCGGCCCGGGTCCCTACGGGCTCCTCCCGGGGGGACCGCGGGCTTCCAGGGGTGAAGCTCCAGTCAGCCCTTGCACCGAACTCTCGACTCCTTGACCCCTCAAAGGTCCACCTAAGTCCCAGCGGTCCGGGTCCCTACGGGCTCCTCCTGGGGGGACTGCGGACTTCCAGTGGCAAAGACCCCGCTCTTCTCCTGGACGTCACAACTCTTCATCTGCTTCCACAGTCGCCTCAGTCTCCAGTGCCGAGGGTCAGCTGGTCGCATCTTCTGTTCTGCCTCACCACCCGATGGGAGAACCTACGGATCTTCCTCCTAAGGTATACCATCCTCCCGTCGGCCCTAAGAGTTCACAAGCCTGAGCATAACAATGGGCCACTGCTGCAGGCATGTAATTCCCATTACTTCCTTTTTTATGCTTGGGGAAATAAAAATAGGAAAACAAGCAAGAATAAACCATTAGCCAAAATGTTTTAAGAACCAAGTATTATTTTTAAACCCTGGTAACATTTTCTATGCAAAAGCTGCCTTTAAAAGGCCACTGCCAGGAAACATTGCCAGGTAAAATAGGGCATTGGGTGGCATATTGCCTTAGTTCTTGCCTCCTGCCAGCAGGTGTCCCTCAGAGGGCTTTGCATTCCAGCTGTCTAGTCCTCCAGACTCTATGTCTTGGAGGTTCTGATGATGGCCATGTTTTGTGCTGCCTCACGTTTACAAGACAGCCTTACAGTCAGCACCTTGCCTTAGCTTGGTCCAAGTTCTGGTCCTATGTGTGCTTTATTATTATTCTTTGTGGCCATAATCTGAGGCCTCCTAGTCTTAGTTTGTCCTGCCTGTTCTTGATTGTTTGGTTTAATGTTGTCTATTTTAGTGAGCACCTTTCTGTACCTTGCCTTGGTTCCTCAGCTCAGTCTTGATTTTGTGGGTGATCTTTAGTCCCTGTCCCAAGTGATTGTCTCTGCTCCTGTCTATGTCCTGCCAGCCGCCAGCACTCGGGGGCTCAACCTGAGGAGAAGGTGGCCGGCCCGGGCAGGAGATAAGGGATTCTTGTCCTGCTCCAGTCGGTCTCACCAGCAACCAGCTCCACTCTGGTTTCACACCAGCAGTTCACAGTGACACACATTATCCTATATAACAGGCATACCATCTCTTTTATCCTATTCTAAGCCTAGCTTTACTTGCACTCACAATTTTGCTCACACTTTTTTAATATTTATTCTGTCACACTTCACACATGCGCATGCCATGCACTTTCTGTTTGCATGTAAACCATTTTCAAACACCTTTTATCTCAAACACATGGTATTATGGATCTCAAGGACTGTTACAATAGTAAAAGATGGGTATATTACTTACTGGCATTATTCACCGTTACACTGTCAAGCAGGACTTATTTGTACTTACAGGACTAGTGGGGAGCATTTCCTTCAGTGCTCTGTAAGTACTTGGCTAAGCAAGGTTAGACCTGGCTTTTACCTGAATGGTTATCCAGTAGGGGATAGCAGGAGGCCAGCCAGCCAGGGAAATCAATGATCCATAACCAAGCAACAAAAACAACTACATAGAACCAGCAAGCTTTACTACATACAGTCATTTTTCACTCGTACAAGCTAATGTGCACATATATGAAGTTCACACCTATTCTTCATACCACACTCGTACAAAAAAATACAAGTCATGGATGTGGTGGTGAAGTTTTATGGATCATCGAATACTATTGTCCATATATTAAAACAGAAGGAGTTCTGCAGGGGAGGAATGCTCTTTTATGAAGTAGGAATATTGAGCGTGAAGTATGGAATGAACTTTATGAGTAAAGTTGTGTCTCTTGTTATTTATTATGTGTTGTAGGTGATAATGACGAGCTTCTCCTCTTCCTGTGGTTGTTAACTCCATTTCTAGTCCCATCTACTGGCTCAGAAGAGCATTACAGTAGTGTCCATCAGGACCGTTTTTGAGTGACTGTTTGACCTGCTGAAAACCCGATTTTACAGTGTGTGAACCACATTCCCAACTGACTCTTGCCAAACTATACAATGTGCATGGGTCCCTTTTTGTTTATTTGGCAACTTCAAAATATGCAAGACACTTACAGGATCATTCTTCAAATCACGATAAATACCGCATCACGAATTGAACATTTAAATGAGGGAAAGGGGAGGGGTTTGGGCAGGGTTTAGGAAATGAGGGGCCGGCGGCCCTATGGGCGATAATGTTTCGCACGTTATTGCTGGCAGTAGCGCCGAAAATACCTACACCTTTTCCACTGGCGCTACGGGAGTGACAGTGTGCAGCGTGGCCGCAACTGCACCTGGCAAAAAACGCACCAGCCGCAATGTGGCCGCCTGCTCGATATCGCTCCCGCCCTTCTTCTCCGGGGCTCATGCGGAATGATGCATCCAGGGGTTGGTTAATTCCTGTATAACATTCTTTGTTATTTCCTAATAAATATAAAAGTGAATCTTTTCACAATACATGAAAGAGTTCTGCTTTTTTTTTCATCAATACATCATTGTTTCTCCATTGATTGAAATAAAATTAGCCACTTAATTGCTTTGAGAATAAATAGTGCATCTGGACAATGCGGAGAGTGAAGTATGATAGTTATGACTTTCTTCTTGCTGGTTTGAACCTGACATTACAGTCCAATTGTGTTCCGCGTGCTTCCTCCTGCGCTGGTGACACCGGGAGTACACTGCATGTCTGAAAGAGAATAATGCAGAGTCACAGATGAATAAACCGGCCACACACAGTGATATGCAAAGGGGAAAATAAACAGGCGGTGAGGTTTCGAGCTAATACAAGGTCCCACAAATCATAGAAAAGAAGAACCAAAACTTGTTTGCTTGCTCGGTGCAACAAGGAGATAGTATTTACTGTAAAACAAACTTCAATTAGCGTTTAAACACAGCTCGGTCACCAGCTGCATCTGGAGGGACAGAACGCGCTGCAAACAACCGCACTGTCAAGGTCTGTGTACAGCGTCGACAGAATGATCCTTTGCAGCAATCTGCAGAGCCCTGACCCTCCAGATGCAACTGGTTTGGGAAATGTGGACGTGTCGGGGGACCAAGCTGTGTTTACACTCTTAACTGAAGTTTGGTTTATAATAAGTACTATCTCCTTGACGCACTGAGCAAGCAAGCAAGTAAGTTTTGGTTCTTCTTTTTTATGATTTGTGGGACCTTGTGTTGGCTCAAAACCTCACCGCCTCCCTATTTTTCCTTTGAAAAAGAATAATGATAGTCATGCAGAAGGTAAGGCAGGGATGGGCAACTGCATTCCTCAAGGGTCCCTAACCGGTTGGGGATTTCCGAATAATCCTAATATATATGCATGAAATAAATTTGCATACAACTGAGGCAGTGTACATGCAAATCTATCTGTTCTGCAAACTGAACTAGTTAGGGGCCTTTGAAAATCGGAGTTGCCCAACCCTGAGCTAAGGCAACTAACTGATAATGCATAGCACAATTCAGTGCTGGGGCAGGCTTAACTACCTGTCGGGCCGATACAGCAGGTTATCAGTGCGCTCCGGCGGAGCGCACTGATAACCTGCATTTGGATGTGCGTTTTCGACGCGCTAGCTTTACCCCTTATTCAGTAAGGGGTAATAGCGCGCCAAAAATGCGCGGCCAACCCCCCCGAAACTAATAGCGCCCGCAACATGCAAATGCATATTGACGGCCCTATTAGTTATGCCACGCGATTCAGAAAGTAAAATGTGCAGCCAAGCCGCACATCTTACTTTCAGAAATTAGCGCCTACCCAAAGGTAGGCGTTAATTTCTCTCGGCACCAGGAAAGTGCACAGAAAAGCAGTAAAAACTGCTTTTCTGTGCACCTTCCGACTTAATATCATGGCGATATTAAGTCGGAGGTCCTGAAAGTTAAAAAAAAGTTTAAAAAAAAAAATTGAAATCGGCCCGCGGCTCACGGGTTGAAAACCGGATGTTCAATTTTGCCAGCATCCGGTTTCCGAACCCGTGGCAGTCAGCGGGTTTGAGAAACGATGCCGACAAAATTGAGCGTTGGCAGTCAAACTCGCTGACAGCCGCCGCTCCTGTCCAAAAAGAGGCACTAGGGAAGCGCTAGTGTCCCTAGCGCCTCTTTTTACCGCGGGCCCTAATTTAAATAAATTAATTTACTGAATCGCGCGCACAGGAGAGTGGCCTGTGCGCGCGCCGGCAGAGTGCCCACTCTCCCGCGATTTTTAGTGTATCGGCCTGTGTGTAAGGGAGAGAGGGCTTGTTCGGTTTTCTTTAAATACGCAGGGCTTCAGAGTCACTTTAACATAAGTTATCAATATTTTTTATATGCCAGCATCACCAAATGCCTTTCAGATGTAAATGTAGGCGACTCAAACTAAGCAAATAAATATATTTATTTCTTACTGTGCTTTAGCAGCAATTCAGTCGCACCCTGCTTCTCTCTCCCCTGGTCCGGCTGTGATTTTTCTTTTCATGTGTAACAGGCCGTATAACTCGTGGCAAGATTTCTTTAACCAGGAAGGGAAATGGTAAAACATTGTAGGAATTACGCAGCTAGAGCCTTTGTTCAATGATGCAACAGTTCCTGCCCTCCGTTCTTCCAGTTCCTCCCTTTCCTTTCCAGTACTGACAGAATACTTCCCTACTGTACCGTACGCCTGGTAAAATCATTCTGTAGGAACGACGGTGCATAAGAGCAGATGAGAATGCTCAGCCACTGCCAATGTTCTCATTTCATCACCGCGCTTCTTGGACTACAGTAGGGTCTCCGAGTCTTGCTTTAATCTCTTCTCTACCATTCCTCCTTTCCTTTCCCCTTTCGGGGAACATTTTCAGTCTTCACTGTGTTAGCTGTAGGTGAAGAGCCAGTCGGTGAAGAGTACAAAGAATAAATTCACGTAAAAGTGCCAGGAGCTGTCAGGGTTAAGCCAGCAGGAGTTGATTAAAGACGCTCTCTCCATTTCCCACTTTACACTGGGAAGCCCTTTGGGGGTTCCAGGGGGGGGGGGGGGGGGATTTCAACACATTTGTTAAAGTTGGGAGGGATGGTAGGGCCGGCCCCATATCATCTACAAAATTGTTTTCAAGATTTCGGAAGGGGGGGGGGGGGGTGGAGAATGGGAGGGGAGGGGAGAAATTGGCCACTGTTCAACCTCTGCTTTTTTTTTTTTTTTTTAACCATATTCCTCTGACTTTAGACCTGCAATTTTTCTGACCACAGTTAGCTGGATAACTTTACCTGGGAGGCTAGTGCCAAATATGATTGCTAACCGGGTAAATTTAAACCATGCCACTGAAACACCTCTGCTCTGCATCTTTTTTTTTATTTAGTTTTAGCCTGGGGTAAGATATTTACAACTTGGGTTTGTCTGCCTAAGACCGGAACTTAGCCAGACAAATCCTTCTAAACATGGACCCCTCTGTGTTTAACTCCAAGCCTCTTATTTGTTTTTTTTGTCAGTAGATCTTGTCTGTCTGTTTTGCCTTGACTATATATTAAGCTTCAAGTACCAGGGACTCTCTGTTGTGTTTCTGGGAATCACTGTGTACATCCTATGGTGCTGTACAGATAATAATAATAATCAGCAATGAAGCATTGAAACCAGAGAGGAAATGATGTCACTCTTGGGCAAACCTTGCTGCAAACTGTTGTTTCAAGAGAATCTAGCGGGGGGGGGGGGGGGGGGGGGGGTGTTGGAAAGGCGGAAGTAATTGAAAGAAGATTGGAGAAAAGTAGACAGCTAGCAGAGAAGTGATCAGAGGGAACAGGTGTTGGGATGCAGGCAGGAAGACAACGCTCAGAATCCAGACTAAGCCTGCGAGTGAATACACTGGTGGGGAATTTCCAGTTTAGAAATCTGGGCAGCCAGTTGTTAGGGGTTTTTTAGCAGTTTGCTAGAGCATAGAAGCATGGATTTTCTCACTTCACGAAGCTATGCTGGCTGGAATGGCTTGATGGTTTAGGCTGCAGAACTAGTGACCTGTAAAAGTCCCCACCCCCAAAGAGCTTACTGAGGAGAGAACTATCTCACAGATTCAGTTTACATTTAACATTTGACTATTTATCTGATTCCCACAGAGAGTATTAAAAACATCCATGCTACAACTTTCACTGCAATTTCATGATTAGAGCAAAATGATATTGAAATAAAAAATGTTCAGCCACAGCTATGTGGCCTGGTCCACTTTAGAGCCAACTCAGCAAGGGATTCTGGGCCAGGGAGAATCCCTGCAGCCTTGCATAAGAAGGCAAGGCCCAGAAGTTGGGGAGGCCCCTGAAAGAAGGCAGGAAGCCAGCCTAAGTAAGAACTGCGTGTATTGGACTTTTGTGAGACTGCTGAGATAAGCAGCCTCTGTACTGTTCTTTTGGGTTTTGCTTGTAAATAAAGTATTTTATTGTGTGGTACCAGCTGGAGTTTGACTTTGTTTTGTGCTCCTGGCTGTTTCCCAACCTGTGGCCAATCCTGAGTGATCAAATATGATGGCAGAAGTGAGTTCCTGTTCTAAGCGTGAAGCACAGACAGGAGCCCACAGAGACAGAAAAGGAAAAAAATATATATATTTTTTGTCTGTGGCCTGGCTGCAGGGACACCCTAGGAATTAGTTATAGTAGGCCAAGGAGGCTAGCCCCACCTTAAGCAGCTAGGGAGTACCCAGACAGGCCAGAAAGTTGTTTTTTTTGTTTGTTTCTTTTTCTCTTAGCCAGGAGACTCTCCAAGTTTTACTGCTTGTACAGTTGGAGAAACAAAGAAGATGGTGCTGGTGATACATCTTCTCACTGCAGGGCAGCAGCAGCTATAGAAATTTGTGGCAAAATTTACATGAACATTTCACCCAGCAACAGGGAACACTGGTGCAGATTGCCTAAGCCATGCAAGCGGCAACAACCCAGGTGAATCTGTTACCCTCTCATCCTGTTTAAGATGAAAGCAGGGGGAGGACCCAGAGATCCACCTGAAAAAACTTTGAAAGGATCGCCTGCCTATCAGGTTGGCCAGAAGCCAATGAGAACATGTACCTGGGATATTTGCTCATGGGCAAAATCCAAGTAGCCTTTCAAGCGGAAGTCAAAACCACCATTCTAGAAAGAGCTGGGTATAACTCAGAAACATACCGGCAGCAGTTCCAGCAGGGCATCTTACAGCCCAGCGAAAGATCCTGAAACCTGTTCCATTGTCTGAAAGATGCTGGCTGGAAGTGGCTGCAGCCAGAGGCAAAGACTGGCCTCAAGGTAGCCAAACAGTTGCTTCTAGCGCAGTTCTTAGACAGGCTTGATCGGCCCATGTGGAATTGGGTCTGCTGCCACCCAGGTCTCCCCTTAGAAAAAAGCAATAGAAGTGGCAAGATGCTTTTCGTCAGGCACAATTAATGCCTGATGTGGTACGGAGACTGGAGGACCTCAGCAATGATCCTCTGAGGTGGACAGCCCATCTTCTTTAACTAGACCACGAGTCACAACCTCTTCCATTTGTTTCAACTGTGGAAGGAGAGGTCATTTGACAAGAGACTATCGTTATGAGGGAAGCAAAGATATGGATGTCAGCTTAGTGATGCAGCTAACACTAGGGGTAAAGTCCACTTGGATAAAGGCAAATCTCCAAAGCAAGGATAATTCTCAAATTGAAGGAAAATGGGAACCTCTGGGCACAACCCAGGAATGAAGCTATGGATACTTTTTCCTTTTGTGCCCTTTGTGGAATGGACATGAAGGAAAATTGCTGCCTGTATGGAAAGGCAGACAATGAAGAGCCCTTAGGAAGAGTAGTGAAAGACAAAGGGAACCCGCCTCACGGGCATGCTTATTTTGTAAGACAGAGGGCCGTACACACGAAGAGTGCTTCTGGCTTGAAGACATAGGGTGGGAATGCAAGCTGGCAGAACAATGCAAGAAGGAGCAAAGGGCAGAGGTAGAGCCCCAGATGAGAATGAAAAATGGGAGCACAAATGGGTGTGCACTTTTTTAAAGTTCCAAAGTTGCAACTTTGTTGACATTCCTCATTCAGAACTTAAGGAGTTTGTGATCCAGGTGGAACTGGATGAAATTCCCACTCAAACTTCAGTGGATTCAGAGTCTGGCAAGACTCTCATTCAAGAGGACGTCCTTCAAAAAGAACACATCAACCATAAGAGGAAGATACACTTGTCTCTATAAGAACATAAGAACATAAGAAATTGCCATGCTGGGTCAGACCAAGGGTCCATCAAGCCCAGCATCCTGTTTCCAACAGTGGCCAATCCAGGTCATAAGAACCTGGCAAGTACCCAACACTAAGAAGATCCCATGCTACTGATGCAATAATAGCAGTGGCTATTCCCTAAGTAAAATTGATTAATAGCCATTAATGGACTTCTCCTCCAAGAACTCATCCAAACAGAAGTATCCAATCAGGTCTTGCTGATGACCCCAACAGGACAAGCCATTATGGAAATGGTGGTCCTTCCTGAACTCCCATAGTCATTCTAGGAAGCAATTATCCCCAGTTTGCAACTCTGTGGAGTCAGCTGATGGGTAGCTGGAACAGTCCACCTGGAGACAGGACATCCTTAAGGAGAGCTTGTCTACTAATCAAGATATACGGGCCACAGAGGAAAGAGCTAGGAATTAGCCCGGGCAAAGCTGGACACTTGATCTAAGAAGACCAAACTGAGGGGGAGAGTATGTGAGGGAGTGTATAAGAAACACCCTCAGAACACCTTAAAGACCGGCCACAGCTATCTGGCTCAGACCTCTTTAAGAGCCAACCCAGGAAGGGATTTTGGGCCAGGGAGGATCCCTGCAGCCTTGGATAAGAAGACAAGGCCAGAAGGCTGGGGAGGCCCCAGAGAGAAGGCAGAAAGAACTGCGTATATTGGACTTTTGTGAGACCACTGCGTAAAGCGGCCTCAGAGCTGTACTTTTGGTTTTTGCTTGTAATTAAAGAGGTCCATATTCAAAAGCCATTTTGATGGATTATGTAATAGTTAGCTGTCTAAATGGCTTACCTAGTTATATTCAGCTTTTATTTGGCTAATTTCTAGCTGGGTACCTAGTTCCCTGGATAGAATTTAGTCGGATAAGATGGGGCATTCTGGGGACAGGCAGGAGGTGTTCTGAGGAGGAGCGGGGTTAGTCATTAAAGTTAATCGAATATTCAGAGTTAGCCGGTTACCTTCTGCAGCTAACTCTGGTTGGACCATAGGGCTGTCCTAAAGTTAGCCGGTTATACATAACTAGCTAACTTTAAGATAGCTGGGTATATTCAGTAGTGCAACTGCGCTGCTGCATATACCTTGTTAGTTAGCCAGTTGTGTGTAACCAGCTAACTAGCACAGCCACATAGCAACTGAATATGGACCTCAAAGTCTTTTATTGTGTGGCCTCATTTTTGTACTTCTGGCTGTTTCCCAACCTGTGGCCACTTCCGAGCGACCACAGGGCCACAAATAACTTTCTTGCTCAAAGCTCCAACATCCCTAATCAGGGTCATGGCAAGAAGTGAGCAAGAAAGCAACTGCCATAAGATGGCAAAGTGGAAGGGGGGAGGTTATATGGCCCCCACATCACCTTTTTGAGTTACGTCTGTGAGCGTGTAACCCAAAAAAGGAGTTGAAGGTGATGAGAGCAACTCTTGTGGTGCCGTTTTGTCCAGTGCCTGCCCTGACCCCTAAGATTACCACTTCTAACATCCTACAAGCTGCGGATTTTACTATCATAACTTCCACAGCAAGGTTCCTCAGCTCAGGCAAAATCATTCTATTCCTGTAAAGATGCAGCCTATAGATCTTCAGCTTTCTCAGTGTGTTGCCTGTCTTCTGTGAAAAAAAGATTAAATCATTACTCCTTCCAGTGGCTGCACCAACTTCACCAAAGAGCCCCAAACCTTAAACTTGTAATATTAGAAAGGAACGCCGGTAAACTTCATGGTTCAGCAATATGACAGCTGAGAGCTTATAGAGTCTGGAGTTTCAAACACAGAAAAGTTATTCCCATTTTCTAGTGGTAAAGAGCCTTCAAATATCTCCTTTCAGGGGTGCTATAGTTTACCATCCTATTAACGAAAAGAATATCTTTTTTTCCAATGCTTAGCTCTCTAGGACTCTATTCTTCCACTGGGTAATTTGGTTTTCCACTGTGACAAACCTATTTTTAATTTGTAGCTTCACTTAATCCTCAAAATGAGGCCAACCAAAATGAGAAGCATACTGCTGAAGCTTTTCAGCAGAGCTATAAATTTAGCTCTCCAAACGGTGTTATTTTTCTGAATGAGTCCAGATAGATGCAGGAACATGCCAGCTTCAAGTCTGTTCACACCTACAAACAATGTGTGAATGCTGTGGGAGAGCTAACAAATTCATCATAGTAATGTGGAAAGTTTGCTTTCAATGAACTGATAGTTCCCTTACTTTAAAATGAGTGCATAAAAAGAGAGAAGATATCAAGTGGTTTTATGTTTGGTGAAATAAATCTACCAATGCTGCCTAGGAGAAAAGGGATAAGGAGGACATGGAATCCAGAGGAAGGATTATTAAGGTAAGATTTATTTCTAAGCATGTATACACTTGCCACCATCCCATAGTGTATGAGTGGTCACAAGCTCTGGGCCAGCTCCTGAAAAATGCAGAGGCTGTCACTCTCACACACTCACTTGCACTATTACTCTCTCATTCAAGTCATAGCTACGGTACCAGGAGATTAGAGGGCTGCAAATATAATGCCACTTTTTGAAAAGGTTTCCAGGGTGATCCAGGAAACTACAGACCAGTGAGCCTAACGTGAAATTCTGGGCAAAATAGTAGAATCTATCATAAAGAACAAAATTACCGAACATATAGATAGTCATTATTTAATGGTTCAGATATTCAGAGGGATAGCCATGTTAGTCTGGTGTAGTAAAATGACATGAGGCGGGTTTCCTGATGAAGTGTCAATTTTGCTACACCAGCAAAAATGCTCATGCCTCAATAACTTGCTTAATCTATAAGGTGCCACCCTCCTTGTGTGGGACACAGTGAATGTGGATTTAACCGTGAAGTCTTGCTTGACCAATCTGCTACATTTTTTTGAAGGTGTAAATAAATATGTGGATAAAGCTGAGCCAGTAGACATAGTGTATCTAGATTTCCAGAAAGCATTTGACAAAGTCCCTCATAAGCAACTTCTGAGGAAATTAGAAAGTCATGGGATAGGAGGCAATGTCCTATGTGGATTGGGAACTGGTTAAAAGATAGAAAAAAAGAGAGAAGGGCTAAATGGTCAATTTTTTCATTAGAGAAAGGTGAATAGTAGAGTACCCCAGGGATCTGTTCTGGGACCACTGCTTTTAACATATTTATAAATGACCTGGAAATGGGAACAAGTGAGGTAACCAAATTAGCAGATGACACAAAATTATTCAAAGTTAAATCACAAGAGGATTGTGAGAGAATGCAAGAGAACCTTGCAAAACTGGGAGACTGGGCACGCAATAACAGATGATATTTATTGTGGACAAATGCAAAGTGATGCAACTTAGGGAAGAACAATGTAAATTATACCTACACAATGCAAGGTTCCACATTGTGAGTTACCATTCAGAAAAAGGATCTAGGCCTCAATATAGATAATATGTTGAAATCCTCTGCTCAGTTTGCTGGGTCAGCCAAGAAAGCAAATAGAATGCTAGGAATTATTAGTGGAAGGAATGGAAATCATAAAGCCTCTGTATCGCTCCATGGTATGAACATATCTTGAGTATTATGTGCAATTCTGGTCACTGTATCTCAAAAACGATACAGCAGAATTAGAAAAGGTAACGAGAAGGACAGCAAAATGATAAAAGCGATGCAACTATTCTCCTGTGAGGAAAGGATAAGAGGTTAGGGCTCTTCTGCTTGGAAAAGAGACAGCTGAGGGGAGATACGATAGAGGTCTATAAATAAGGAGTGAAATGGAACGGATAAATGCAAATCGATTGTTTCCTCTTTCCAAAAGTACATAGACTAGGTAATACATTTAAAACAAATAGGAGAAAATATTTATTTTTTACTCAATGCATAATTAATTTCTGGAATGCGTTGACAGAGGATGTGGTGGAAATTGTTAGTGTAGCTGGAAAAGGCTTAGATAAGTTCCTGAAGGTGGAATTGAGAAAATCCACTGCGCTTATCCCTGAATAAGCATTTTGGAAATCTATTTACCTTTTGGGATCCTGCCAAGTGACCTGGATTGACCACTATTGGAAACAGGATACTGGGTTTGATGGCCCTTTGGTCTGACCCAGTAATACATACCTTATGTCCTTATCTCCCTCTTATAAACTCGCTTGCACTATCACAATCTCTCTCAAAATATTTACAGTGATTGCTTAGCATGTTTCTTTTCACAAGGAATCCTACATTTTAGAAGATATTTTTTCAGCATGCCTATGACTATGTCTGTATAAGTGACTGTCTGATTCCAGGCCAATAGGTCATCCCTCCCCCTCCTTGCATCCAGAGTGAGAGTGGGGTACCTAACTCATAGCCCCTGATATCAAAAATCCATAACAAACAAAAAATGTATTTCTCTGGGCTTTTGTTTAGTTTTCACTGGTCTAGTAGGGTCTTCCATGAGTCCCAGGATAACCCATGCAGGCTTCAGTGTCCATAACTGCAAAAACAGGCTTTAGGCCTACAAAGCGTTCTTCTAGGCCAGCAGCGCCTCACCAGTGCCACTGCTAAACACCCTCCATCAAACTATAAAAGCGTAACCTCAGGGCCACCCCACTGAGGCTGCCAGAATCCCAGGGAAAAAAATAGCCCTTCTGTGGGCCTACTGCTAACAAAGGAAACCCCACCTCAGTTCTCCCCAGTTCCATGGTTTCTTCCGCAGCGAAGAGCCAGTCTTTCACCACTTCCTCCCCCACTGTGAGTAGTGCTGCCTCCCTGGCTCTGGGCTTCCTGCATTAATCACCCCACACCCTCAGTCACTTTCACCCGTGTGAAAAGGGATTTGGGAGTCTTCACCCACCTAAGCTTTCAGAGGCTCCTCTCCCATTGTTTTTGCTGTTTCCCACAGCTGCTGGGAAATATAGTCCTCCACTCTCTCTATCCTGGGGGCTGTGTCTGACTTTGTGCCCTACACTTCTGCTGCTCCAATGTCGGGCAGCGGGAGTTCATGGCCAAGTCGTGGTCCTGTCACATCTGGATATCCAGCAACGCTTATAGTCCAGTGCTTTGAAACCCAGAAGTAACATGGATACCACTGCTGGATTATCAGTAATTTTGGATTCAGATGGGAAGCATGTGTCTATGTATGTGTGTGTGTGTGTGTGTGTGTGTGTGTGTGGGTATGGGAGTGAGGGTACATGTTTGAGTGTGAAAGAGGGAGCTGAGAGAAAGGGTGTGTATGTAATGTATGAGGTAGAGAAATGGAGGGAGCCTGTGTGAAAGTGTATGCAAGAGAGGGAGCCTGGGAGAGGGGAACTGGAGATCACAGGGCAGAGGGAGGGGAGGGATGGAGAACTGAATTGGGGGAGGAGGGACAGAAAAGCGAATCAGGGGAGGGGGTGCCAAAGGAAGTATCCATCCCAGGTGCCAAATACTTTAGGTATGCCACTGCTTTTTGCTTTTATTTTTTCAACCACCTCCTTTGAGAACCAGATCCATTTCTTTTTCCCTGTTACTTTTGTTTACTTTTCTGACATACAGGCCGATACAGTACAGTGCGCTCTTCTGAAAGAAGTGGTGAGAACGAAAACATTAAACAAATTCCAAAGGGCATGGGATAAACACTGCGGATCCCTAAAGATTAGAGGTTAAAAGTGAAGGAAAGGGTGAATTGGGGTAACCTGCATGGAGTTGCAGTTATTAGCTTATTACCCTTAACAGAATGCATGGGGATTACTACCCTCAACCAATTAGCCTTGATGCTTCTGATACAACTGCAACAAAGTTCTCTGTTATGACTGTGGAGGAAAAAGGGGAATTTGATTTAGAAAACAGCCCATGATGTACACATACATTAGGGGTAAAACACAGGTATTATGAATGAGCGGTGTTTGGTGGATCCTTGGGTACTGGGGCAGATGACCACGCCCACGGGGAGGAGCCCCATGAGGAGTCACAGTACAAGGATAGACTCAGAATGCACAAACACAGTTAGTTCTTTATTAGTCAGCTTTGAAGAATACCACCAGAGTTGGCAGTAGTGAGGCAGTCTGGTAGTTGCAGTCTCAGGGACCTCGGCAGAGGGAGCCCTTCTCACCCCGTTGGTATTGGGAGGTTCCGAAGCAGGTTTCTCAGCAAGGAAGTACTGTGGATGAGATAGACTGAGAGTTAGTGTACTCACTAGGTGTTTGCTGTAGATAGGCGATTCCACCAGGTTGTAGAAGTAAGTGCAGGCCCTGTTCCCTGTAAGGCACCTGAAATAAAGCAGAGGGCCCCCGAGGAGCGGGTACTCAGGTTAGCAGTTACCCAGAAGGGCAGAGAGAGAGCTTCCAGCAGCAGCACGGAAGCGGCAGAGTAGCATAGACAGGAACAGAACGTATCCAGAGTCAAGTCCTTGCTAACTCAACGAGCTAGCAAAATAGAAGATGTTATATACCCCGATGGCGTGACGTGAATATGGGGGAACGCCTTCAGGGTTCATGCCAAGGTTGCATAAAGACGTGGGTGACGCGCGCGCTCGCGCACCCTAGTAGTTACCTGGGAGGATCATGGTGGGAGGCAGAACCATAGCCATTCCGGGGATGCCGGAGAGGTTGGCTTGTAGACGTGGCAGTAGCCATCTTTCCTAGGTAAGTGGGAGGAGCTGTGAATAAGGTTAGGCAAACGGGGAGAAGCCATCTAGCACCAACGGACGCAACAACAGGACTGTTTTTATGACTCAGTCTAAAAGCAAAGCATGTTCAAGCAGCATTGTCTAAATTATCAAGAAAGCTGCATCCCTTGTAAAAATGTAGCGGGCAGTAATTTTGTTATGGGTTTGATAGTTGCTTGGTCTTGATTGTAAATATTACTACCCTTAGCATAAGGCTTGGGGGTAACCAGCACGGATCAGCATTTATTATTGTTAACAAAATGCATGGGGGTTTCTTGCGCAGAGAGGAAGTTACTACCCTTAACAGAAACATGTATGGAGTGGCAGTTACTACCATAAGAAACTTGCTGGGCAGACTGGGTGGACCATTTGGTCTTCTTCTGCCATCATTGCAATGTTACTCTGTTACCCCCAATTTCCACTCTCTAACCTGATTCTTACCCACGTTATCTACAGTTTCAAATATTACATTTGATTAAGCTCAGCGCATACTTATGACTTGTTACCATGAGGGAGAAAGACAAGTATAATTATGTGAATTAATTAAAGCTTGTGACACAATGCAATCTTATGCAACAATTTAAATAAGATTCACAATATAACCTTATTGGCTAGTATAAGTTGACAATGCCATTTAACTTCTACAAAGCGATGCAAATGAATGGTAGCATATTGTTCACTTCAAACAATTTCTCCTAAAAAAAAAATCTAACAAGAATCTCTTTTAATTTTAATCTCTTTGTCACACAGCACAAAAAAAAAAAAAAAAGAAGACGACAAGGCTGAATGTCTTTCAAAAATAACATTTTTGACAAACCCTATGATTACAAAAAAAATTTGTTTGAGCGGTCCATTTCACACTTGGATATTGAAAATATGTCCTTATAAGTGAATATAGTTAAACACATTGCAGTGTTTGGACATTTGCTCACTAATGAGGGTTTTGTCAAAAGCCTACTTATATTGGCATTTCACATCACGTGGTTTATTGGTTCTAAAAATTGTTATATTGATACTACGATTTATATCCAGTTTCATGTTTTAAATTGCCAGACTCTATGGCAATGCCATTTTCAGGCCAGTCTCTGGGATGAACCAAGTCAGCCTTGATGAAGCCGAGCCTCTCTCCTTTTTGAAACTCCCAGAATTTGTGCTTTTGGAGGGTAGATTTCCAATCAGGTGCCTCACAGAGTTGTTGTGCTTCCTCCGCTTTCAGACCATCCAAGGTCTCCTTTATGTAAGCCAACCCCGCTTCCATCTTCTTTATTTGTTTGTAAGGTAGGAAAACTGACTCTTTATGAGGCTCTCCTGTAGCTGCCTTTGTCTTTCCAGAAGGATTTGAATCCAGTTCTCCATTTTTTTCTTTAGTGCCAAACCTGCTGCCTTGGTTTCAGGGGGCCCCACCCTGCACAAATTCTCTCTCTCTGTAGCCAAGGCACACTCAAGAAAATGTCATTTGTTCTAAAGGACAGAAAAAGTCTCTCTCTCTTTTTTTTTCCCCAGACAAAAAACCTCTGCACTTATCTCTCCAGGGATAGGAGCGAGGAGAAAACAAAAACAAAAAACCCCTGCTGGCCTGTTTGACACTTACTCATTGCTTGACCCCCGACTAAACAGGCGGGGATAGCCCCCTTGGCCTGTTGTGCCAAAGCTGGGTGTGGAAATTGAATGCCCCAAGAAAAGCAAAAAAAAAAAAACGTCTGCAGGATTTTGGGGTTTTTTTGTTCCTTCAGTGAGCTTTTGCACTAATGTTTCTCTGTGCGCCTCTTACAGTAAAACATTTTTTCAAAAATTAAAAATTCTCTCTTCTTTCACTTTGAAGCAGAGTTCCTGCCAGTGCAGACACTTTCTACAAACTTCTCTCTTTTCAGTCATTTGGGCCGATACAGTAAAAATCGCGGGAGAGCGGGCGAGTGCCCAGGCCACTCTCCTGTGCGCGCGATTCAGTAAATTAATTTATTTAAATTAGGGCCCGTGGTAAAAAGAGGCGCTAGGGACACTAGTGCATCCCTAGCACCTCTTTTTGGGCAGGAGCGGCGGCTGTCAGCGAGTTTGACAGCCGACGCTCAATTTTGCCGGCATTGGTTCTCTGACCTGCTGACAGCCACAGGTTCGGAAACCGGACGCTGGCAAAATTGAGCGTTCGGTTTTTAACCCGTGAGCCACCGGCCCATTTAAAATATATTTTTTAAAATTTTTAACTATTTGTAACTTTTGGGACTTAATATCGCCATGATATTAAGTCGGAGGGTGTACAGAAAAGCAGTTTTTACTACTTTTATGTACACTTTCCCGGTGCCGAGAGAAATTAACGCCTACCTTTGGGTAGGCGCTAATTTCTGAAAGTAAAATGTGCAGCTTGGCTGCACATTTTACTTTCTGAATTGCGCGGGCATAACTAATAGGGCCATCAAAATGCATTTGCATGTTGCAGGCGCTATTAGGTTTGGGGGGGTTGGATGCGTGTTTTCGGTGCGCTATTACCCCTTACTGAATAAGGGGTAAAGCTAGTGCGATGAAAACGCGTGTCTAAATGCGGGTTAACTGTGCGCTCCACCGGAGCGCACTGTACTGTATCGGCCTGATTGTTAGGAGGCTTGGATTTCTGCCTGTGCAGTCACTTAGCGCTGAAAATCCCCTGACCTGACACCATATGTCACACAGCACGAGCAATCTATGGATGGCGGAAGGACAGATTATAGTCTGGACTCCAGTTTTCTCTTACACACTTTTATTATATACAGTCAAATGGTACGTATAATCAGCTTACCTCAGTAATACATCTTACCAAACATATCAACCAAACTGTATTTAAAATGAAGCTGCGTTCTTTGCATCTTCCCAGGGACTCTCTTCTGAGCCTATGCTTTGTTACTGCTCAGAGGAGACACCCTACACCCAGATTGCCCTGTGTTAAGGTGGACCAGGCCCAGGCAGCTGTTTTGAGGGTTTCTATACTGCACTATGCCACACTGTTTTAGAAATTACTTTCCTTCCTTACTTTTGCACTTTTCTTCCAGATTTTCCCTTTGAAGTGACATCCCAAGTATAAAGCTTATTGGTTAAGGTTAGTAACAGCCACATCAGTAAGTTACCCCATGCTTATTTGTTTTCCCCAGACCATCAAATTCAATGTCCTTTTTTGGTTGCTGTCTGAAACGAATTCCCCTTTTCCTCTTTTCCCCCTGCCATTAAAGCAGAGAGCAATAATGAGTTGCATCAACAGTATGAAGGCTTGTTGGTTAAGGGTAGTATCCACCTCACCAGCTAGTTACCTCCATGGTAGGGACTCTGGCAGGGCTGGTGCAATGGTATTAGGCAGTCTAGGTGAACTTTCAGCTTTGCACACATCCCCCCTCCCCCATTGACTTTATCCATAGGGCCCTCCTTCCCCACTCCCCTGTGGCCCCTCCAATATTTATATAAACTGAACAATCATGGTGATGCACTATCACCTCTCCTAGAAAAATGCTGTAAAAACACATAATTGGATACCATACTTTTTTGTATATATGTATAGTGCAATATAGCACATAAAGATCCATAGATCTAAGGCATATGGGGCGGATTTTAAAAGCCCTGCTCGCGTAAATCCGCCTGGATTTACCCGAGCAGGGCCTTGCGCGCCGGCACGCCTATTTTCCATAGGCCTGCCGGCACGCGCAGAGCCCCGGGACTCGTGTAAGTCCCGGGGCGTGGCCGCGCCCTCCGGAACCGCCCCCGGGTTGCGTCTCGGTGCGCCAGCGGCCCGCTGGCGCGCGTAGATTTACGTCTCCCTCCGGGAGGCGTAAATCCGTGGACAAAGGTGGGGGGGGGGGTGGGTTAGGTAGAGGAAGGGAGGGGAAGGTGAGGGGAGGGTGAAAGAGTTCCCTCCGAGGCCGCTCCGATTTCGGAGCGGCCTCGGAGGGAACGGAGGCAGGCTGCGCGGATCGGCGCACGCCGGCTGCCCAAAAATCGGCAGCCTTGCGCATGCCGATCCTGGATTTTAGCAGATAAGTGCGGCTACGCGCGTATCTACTAAAATCCAGCGTACTTTTGTTTGCGACTGGTGCACCAACAAAAGTACGCGAACGCGCATTTTTTAAAAATCTACCCCTATGTGTTTTAGAAATCATGTCACAGTGCTTGATAAAATTTCTCATCTGTGATTTTTGGGGGGGGGGGGGGGGAAACTGTAAAAGAATAATCAAGAAATACCATAAATTTATAAATTAAAAGAAATCCATAATGCATTGCCTGAGGGTAATCTCTGAAATGGCTGGCATTAACTAAAATGTTTTCCCTTACTATTCACTAGAAAAATACATTGAAATTCTGTTGTCACCTCAGCAACGGTAATAAAACCCCTCTCTATTACTAGACATTTTGTGAAAAAACGCAAAAACCTTCAGAAAGGAAACCCAGAAGCTATATAGCACATCTGCCATACCAAAACAGCACGGACTTCCAGAACCCAAATAAAAATAATCCTATCTATGAACAGGCAAGACTGCAAATATCAAGACCAAGCCCCAGAATATCAATCTTCTTCCTACTGGAAAACAGAACAAGATGGAATGCCGCAGATTCCCACATAGAAACTATAAACTAGTCAATACCTCACCTCAGGCACACAAGTAGAACACAGATTCTCACCAAAAAGAAGATCCTCACAAATTAGAAACAAATATGCAGACAAAACCCAAACTCTTTTTTTGCTCTATCACCTATTCCCTCCTCTAGACAGGAGAGAGCAGAGTAGCTCTTCTGTGCTGTGCTATGTACATACCAGCCTCACTCCCCCCCCCCCCCCCCCCACCTCTCCTATTCCCTGCCCACTACCTAAGGGGAAGGAAGTAAAGGAGGGATTGGAGCATTAAGCAGAACAACTTGTTTTCTGTGGCCTAAGGCAAAAGAGTTGACCCTACTGCTTCAAAAATTGTAACAATCTAGGCAATCGCCTAGTATGCCTAATGGAAGAACCAGCCCTGGGTTCTGTGTTAGTAGATATGCTATCATTCTGCCAACTGGTCCTTAACCTCATTTGCAAGGGTTCCATGAACATGTAGATTATGTGAAATTATTAGGCCCTGCAACAACTCAGGAACAGTTATATAGCTCAACCTCTCCTCAAACTGCTTCCTTATTACCTGTTGTGTCACGTTCACTTAAAGTGGATTCAGGATAAACTCTTTATTTTACACTTACTTAATTGATTAAAAGAATCCAGCATACCAAAAAGGCTTATTATCTCTCAAATTCACCAAACCTTTCTTTAGGAACATTCCACAGTGATTGTATCCTCATTGTGCACATTGTTATGTACTAAGATATCTTTTTAGCTAATACACAGAACTCTAGTGATCTCCAGGCACAGTACCATCTTTTTACAAATGAGTCATATACCTTCAGAAGGTCTTTAGAGCTTACTCACTGTTCTTATTTATGCCATGGGTTTAACCATCTGTCCTGCTGAAGAAACCTGGCAGCACATTTCCTTGCCATGTCTGTAGCCATGTGTTTCTAGATCCTGTTCAGATATGCTTTTGTTAAAATCTTTACCCAGCATATAGTGCAGACATGAACCTCAAGGATGCAAACATGCCCACTTGTTCTGCTGTAGGTCTATTTACTGCCAGTTTTGCACTTCCGTGCTTAGTAGTAATTCAGGTTTGGTTTGCATGATACACGGGTGCTATCACAAAGTAACAATGAATGACAGCACTCAGAAACAGTACATAGCCCCTGGGCTGAGTTCCTCAATGAAGACTCCAAGGGCACTCTTGATTTTCATAGGCTTATTTTGCCTTCAGCTTCCATATCATCCATAAGCCCACTCTCTTTCCAGGATTTCCAGTCATAGAGGGGGAGAGAGAAGAGATTTCTCTCCAAGGCCTTGAGCATGATAACAGTCATTAATATTCACAGTAATAAACATCCCAAACTCTGGATGAGATTCCAATATAATTTTACTGATAACTGATTTAAAATTGAAGTGAATAAAAATGTAGGAAAATAGACTTGGATTCGCTGAGCTAGTAAAAAGGTAGCTTTTGTTTGAAAGTGTTAGAATCCTGTGGGAGTGTTGAGAGGAAAAGATGATTTTGCTGGTAGCAGAAAAGGATTGGTGAGTATTGCTTTGGGAAATCTTAGGATTTAAAAGTTTGTGGAAAAGCTGAATTAGTGGGGTATATTCTTGATTGCGTAGGCCTGAATAAAAAGCAAACATAAAATAGGTAGTTCTTTAGAGTCTGTGCACCCCTGAAACTCTTTTTAAAAATTAGTGTCACATTGGCCATCCTCAAGTCTTTTGATAGGATGCACCAGAAATAGGGTCTGCAATTTCATGTATGAACTCCTTCAGATCTATGGGGTGAATACCATCTGGTTCTGGTAATTTGTTATTCTTTAGCCTGACAACCTGGGTTATTACATCCTCCAGTTTCACAGTGATTCCATCCAGTTGATCAGAGTCATCACCACCAAAAAATGATTCTGGTGTGGGTACGACTCCAACATCTTCCTCAGTAAAGAGAGAGGCAAAATATGTATTTAGTTTTTCTGCTATTTCTTTGACATCACTTACTATCTCGGTCATCTAGCAGCCCAACTGACTTCCTCACAGACCTTTTGCTTTGAATGCATTGAAAAAGTTATTATTACTAGTTTTTACCTTTATGACAATCTTCTTTTCAAATTTTCTCTTAGCCTGCGTAATTAATTTTTTACATCTAACTTGCCAATGTTTATGCTCTTCCCTATTTTCCTCATTTGGGTCTACTTTCCATTTTGGCTTTAATTGCCTCTTTCACTTCACTATTAATCCATGCTGGCAGTTTAGTTTCCTACAACCTTTTTTAATACACAGAATACATTTTGTCTGGACCTCATGAATAGTAATTTTAAACAGAAGTTTTTAACCTTGTGGATTGCTCTTTTCAGTTTTCATTTAAAAAAAGTTCTCGTTTTATCATAGTCTCCCTTTTTAAAGTTAAATACTACTGCAATAGTTTTCCTTAGTATTCCTGCAGTGATTATGTCAAATTTTATCACATTATGATCACTGTTGCCAAGCAGATCCACCAACTTTATCTCTTGCACTAGGTCATGCATTTCACTGAGAAACTAGATCTAATATAGTTCCCCTCATGGATTCCATGACCAATTGCAGCATGAAGCAGTTATTGATGGCACCTAGGAATTTTTACCTCCTTTGCATGTCCTGATATGATATTTATCCAATCAATACTCAAGTAAATGCTCTCCCATTATTATTATTGTATTGCCCATTTTTCTAGACAGTCTAATCTCTGTTAGCTTTTAGTAATATGTTTCCTCATCCTGGTCAGGTGGGTGGTAAATTATCCACTATTGTACTCTTCCCTTTTACCCTTGGAATCCATAAAGATTCCAGAGTGCAGTTTGTTTCTTGCAAAACATTTATCCTGCTTGACTCTATGCCATCCTTAAGAAAAATTAGTGGAAGGGTAGCATTTTATCTGCTCTGTTATGATGATATAATTTGTACGTTGGTGTCACAGAGCCCCATTGGATGGTTATCCTCCTTCTGTCAGTTTTCTGGGATGCCTATGATGTCCATATCTTCCTTTAGTGCCATACATTCTCTTAGTCTTATTTTTTAGACTTCTGGCATTTGCATACAGACATTTTAAAGTAGTTTTATTTGTATTTATATTTTTTATATTTACCCACAGTCTTACTATCAGATGATACAGGCAATTTTATCTGTGTGCTCTGTATTTAAATTAATCTGGGTTTCTTCAGCTTTTACAACCACCTCTCTAGCAGGACATTCTAACTTACTTGGTTTGCTAGTATCCTTTGAAGATACTTCCTTTCGAACCATGCATTGCCAAGCGACTGTTGACTTTCTAGATTAAAAGCTGCTCTTTCTCCTTTTTACAAGTTAGGTTCCACTCTGGTTAAGGTACAGCTCATCCCATCAGAATAGGCTCCCTTTTCCCCAGAATGTTCCCCAGTTCCTATCAAATATAAAACCCTCTTCCTTGCACCATTATCTCATCTACGCATTGAGACGCTGGAGCTTGGCCTGCCTTTGGAGTCCTGCACATTAAAAAGGGAACATTTCTGAAAATGAAACCCTAGAGGTTCTGTGTTTCAATTTCCTACCTAAGAGCTTAAATTTAGGATCAAGAATCTCCCTCCTGCACCTTCCTATGTCATTGCTACCCACTTGTACCATGATAGCTGGCTCATCCCCAGCAATCTCTAAAATCTTATCTACCTTAGCTTCATGGATGAGGCAGGCAAGTTACCAAGTGATCCTCATTCCCACAAGCTATCTACTTTCCTAATGTTGAATCATCCACTACAATGGCCATCTTCTCTCCTTCCTGGGCCTGACCCCAGGAGACACAACCTCAGTGCGAGAGGAAGGGCAGGACCTAGCTACAGGATCACTTCCTGCCATACCAAGGTGAAGATCCAGGTGACCTTGATCCTCCAAAGCAGCACAAGGGCTGCTAGATTGAAGTTGGGACCGCTCTACTTTGTCCCTGAAGGTCTTCTCTATATACCTCTCTGTCTGCCTCAGCTCCTCCAGGTCTGTCATTCTAACCTCTAGATATTGGACTCTTCCACTGAGAGCCAGGAGATCTTTGCACAGGGTGCATACATACAACCTTTCACTAGCAGGTAGATAATTCCATATGGGGCACTTGGTGTAAAAGACTGGACAACCCATATCTCACTGCTGGGCTTCTGTCTGTATTTTAAATGGTTGATAAAGTTTTAAAAGCTGATTAGGTATATATCAATTTAAGGGTTGCTAAATGTGATTGTGGTTTTAAGTTTATTAGGTGTCTTTTTAAAACATCTATGGTTTTTAAATTTAATAACTACTGTAGGTGATTAATGTTAGTTAGTGAATGACCAGAAACAGGATTAAAATTAGTCAATCACTAAAATTAGGAGTCACTGAATTGTTATTTTAAGTGACTAACTGATCTATTTTCAAGACTGTCCTCTTAGTGGGAGTAAAAATCTATATGTATATCAAAAAATGAGACAGGTGGGTGGGAGAGTGGGAGTCAAACTAATATCTAGATGTCCTGGAACCACTTCAGATCAAGTAAGTGACCTTTCTAAACTCACAATTAAGAACATAAGAAATTGCCATATGGGTCAGACCAAGGGTTCATCAAGCCCAGGATCTTGCTTCTAACAGTGGACAATCCAGGTTCCAAGTACCTAGCAAGTACCCAAACAGTAAATAAATCCCATGCTCCTAATTAGGGATGTGAATCGTTTTTTGACGATTTAAAATATCGTCCGATATTTTTTAAATCGTCATTAATCGTTAAAGAGTGCTATACAATAGAAATTCCACCGATTTATTGTGAAAAAATCGTTAATTGGGTTAGTGCACACTAATGGGAGTTAGGACACAACTTAAAAACCCACCCCGTCCCTTTAAAACCGCTCCCTTAGCCTCCACCACCCTCCTGACCCCCCAAAAATAGTTTTAAAATTACCTGGTGGTCCAGTGGGCCCTGGGAGCAATCTCCCGCTCTCGGGCCGTCGGCTGCCATTTTTAAAGATGGTGCCGGCCGTCCAGTGCTCCTACCATGTGACAGGGTAACCATGCCATTGGCCGGCCCCTGTCACATGGTAAGGGAAAAGAATATATGCTGGCATGTTTTAATGGAGTATGATTGGAGTATTTATTTATTTATTTTAAAACTTTTCTATACCATCGTTTAGTATTACACCATCACAACTGTTTACAATTAGGCACGTACATAAGTTTGGTTTATAAATTATCTAGAGGGTGCCAATAAATTTTTTGGTTACATGTTTCAATAATATGGTCTATATGGAGAGTGGAATTGTCTGAAAAATCATTGTTTTTATAGCAACCCGCCAAGGACAGATGAGAAAAACATTTGGAGTCAAGCCGACTAAGGTATTTTGGATCAGATTATAGTTGGATATTTTCATGCGAGTGATTCAAACACATTCGGTGATGGACTTGTGCGTTCTATTTATATAGATTAACTGAGACAAAATATGATATAAGGTGTTTAATAGGATATAATTTAATGTTATTTTTGTTTCATTTAAGGTATGTAAGGCAGTAACAAGGAAAATTTGTTGCACGATGGGAAGGATTTTTAAATTGGTCTCATTGGAATAACATTTAAGAACTATGTTCACACTTATGTCTTTGAAATTGAAGGAATAAATTGAATAACCCCTGAGGAAGCCTATAGGGTGAAAAAAGGGCCCCGTGTTGGGAGCTGAATAATATACAAAAAATCTTTGGGATAGTGAACATTGGGTTATGTTTTCCTAATTGAAAATATGTGTTGTCAGTTTATGAATGGGCATTTGAGAGCTTTATAAAAATTTTAGAAGAGGTTTTTAATCTGTTTGGTGAACTGAAAAATAAAATACAAATTGGTAGCAGTTCAATGATTGGCTAAAGGACACCAGAAATACAATGGTGATTCAATTCCACATAATTGCAGTGTTATGATATGAGCATTACCACTCCATTATAGATAAAAATAAAAAATTAAAGTTAAAAAAAAGTAGTTATATATATATATACATACAAAACATTAAAAACATTTTAAGGGATATTTAGGGTTATTCACCATGTTGGTCTAAAATATTGCAGTAATGTATGTGAATCAAATGGCAATTCATAGTAGTTTGGGTTCCGTTTCACCACCACTGATCTATCTCTACTCTAAAAATAGCTATTCACAGCTCACCTTGCTTTCAGCACTCTCTCCACTGCACAGTGTAAGAAGACAATCTCCCACTTGCATGTATGCATGACATACGTGGATAAGTAGTGCACAGAGATGTCATAGTTCTAGAGAGTTCTTCCAGCATGCGCAGACTCTGAAAAACTTCTTCACTCTATCAAAATCAACGATAGACCCTATGGATATTTTAGATTTTACCATGCCACATTTGCAGCAAGAGTCACTAATGCATAAAGCAGGTCAGCATTTCATTTCACACTTGAAGCCACATTCCAGATGTCATTTTTGTAACCTACACCACCCTAACTTCCTTACCACTTGCAGTCTCTCACGGGGTAGACCTCAAGCATTCCTCCCCTCACTGATCTCCCTCCACTCTACAGCACTATACATTTCAGATGAAACAAGGAACATTCATGTCAAGTATAACCATCTTGTTTATTTTCTTCGTGCACATACGGGGAAATTTTAAATCCCCGGTGTGTGCAAACACCGGGAGATATGTGCGTGGCAAGGCCACTCATAGGGATGTGCAGAGGGACGCCATATGTTGCATTCGGAATTCATATTCGTTGGGGCAGATACGTTGCATTTGGCAAGGGGGGCCCCCCCGATACTTTAATGCGTTCATTCTTATTAGTTTCCCAGCTAAAATTGAACTACCTACAACTCCCCACCCTCCTGACCCCACAAGACTTACCAAAACTCCTTGGTGGTCCAGCAGGGGGTCCGGGAGCCATCTGCTGCACTCACGTCCTCGGCTGCCGGTATTCAAAATGGTGCCGATAGCTTTTGACCTTACTATGTCACAGGGGCTACCGGTGCCATTGGTCGGCCCCAGTCACATGGTAGGAGCAATGGACGGCCGGCACCAATCAAGTCCTCGGCCATGCCCCCCGGCCATTCAGAAAAGCCCCGGGACTTACAAGCATCCCGGGGCTTTACGCATGTTGCCGGGCCTTTTGAAAATAGGCCGACACATGTAGGGCTTTTAAAATCTGCCCCTATGCGTGCACAATTAAAAATTCCAGTTTATCCTTGCTTGCACACAGATATGTGCAAATATGGCGCATGCCTACTTGTTTTAAAATTGACCTCAAGACTTTCAGATACTTGAAAGGTTTTAATGATCCAAAGACAACGACAAACCTTTTCCATAGGAAAAAAATCAGCAGAACCAGGGGTCACAATTTGAAGCTCCAGGGAGGAAGATTCAGAACCAATGTTAGGAAGTATTTCTTCACGGAGAGGGTGGTGGATGCCTGGAATGCCCTTCCGGAGGATGAGGTGAAGACCAGAACTGTAAAGGACTTCAAAGGGGCGTGGGATAAACACTGTGGATCCATAAAGTCAAGGGGCCGCCAATGAAGAGTGGGTGACTCGCCAGAATGATGGCTACTGCCTGGAGACAATACCCTTATTCAATAAACGTACACATGCTTACTGTGACTCCAACATCGTTCTAGCTTCAACAGCAAGAGGAAATGTGGAATAAAGGATCTGCACTCACAAAGGGGGCAGTAGCTGGCTTGTTACGGCGGTTACTACCCCAAACCAAATAAGCCTGTTACTTCAATTTCTATGCATATACAGCATAGTTCTCTGCTTCAACGGCAGGGGAGAAGAAAAAAGGGTTCGCACTCACAAAGCGGGGAGTAGCTGGCTTGTTACGGCGGTTACTACCCCAAACCAAATGTGCCTGATACTTCACTTTCAATGTATATCCAGCATGGCTCTCTGCTTCAACAGCATGGGAGAAGAATAAACTGATACTTCAAGCATATCCAGCATAGCTCCCTGCTTCAACGGCAGGGGAGAAGAAAAACAACCAATAAGGGCTGTATAACATAGTCTGAGTAAAACAAATAAGCATGGGTGTAGCTTGCTTATTGCGGCGGTTACTACCCCTACTACCCCTAACTTATCAAGCTAGATATTTCACTTGGATGCAGCTCCATCACTGCTTTCTACATTAAGGGTGGGGGTGGAAGGGAAATAGAACCAAGAGCTAAGAGAAACAGATAAGTATGAGAGAAAAAAGTGTGTGAAGCTTGCTGGGCAGACTGGATGGGCCATTCGGTCTTCTTCTGCCGTCATTTCTATGTTTCTATATAGGTGTGACTAAGAGAAGCTAGAACAACATGGTCAGGAGGGTCTGAGGAAGCCTGCACCAAGGATGAATTCATTTCATTGGGACCAGCCTTCAGAGAACAGGAAGACCAGCTGCCGGAGGCCCCCCAACCGAAAGTAATCGTGAGCACACGTTACACAGTCATTTGCCTATCACACAGAGTTACGTAATTATTCTGATCAGAATATTAGTAGAGAAACGGAGGTTCATTAGGATCTTAATTAGAAGACTCCAGTAACCGTATGTTTGGGAAACAAACTGAACCACACTTGCCTTGTCTAGCGAAGGGAATTAGAAGGCCTGAATCACAAAGTGAAAGGACTTTCAGGAAAGAATCATGTACCACAACCAGTCAAACCAGTTTGTATGAAAAGCATTCGTGAGCTTTAAATGTTTATCTGATTTCTAGTCTTGCTTCAGGCAAACTAAGAGTATGCGGTTAAATTCAGCAAGTGGAAGAGAGTACTACCTACCATAACAAATATTGCAGTTGGTTTGTGTGATTTCCCTGTGAGAAAAGAAATACAAGGAATGAGAGCCTTTAATTCTAACAGAGATTTACAGTAAATTGAAAAAAGGTGAAAGGAATAAGAAAGAAAACTTACCAGTGAAGATGCATTTTTTGTTGAACAAGGCGAACCTGTATAAAGAAAAAGTAAAGGGGAAAAATCTTAGCATATGTTTCTGTATTAATGTTGGATTATGTACAGTAATTTGTCTTAATTTTTCTGTGTCCATCAAATATCATATTCTATTCTCAGCAAGTGTTGAATAAAATTCTTACTCTTATTAAAATGTTACAGGCATGTATCTTCCAACCTACCTGGAGCAGCATAACATTTTTTTAAATTTTCTTATGTCTCAAGCTTCTCCACCCAACCTCTAAAGGCGCCACAGACCGTATGGCTTCTCCTATCCTTGAATAGGGGAGGGAGGTGGGATTGTGGGGGCTGTGGTGGGAGGCCTCTCCTCATATATACTCCGGGGAAAGGCAGCAGGGTCCACAGAATATTCTACTTAGCAACGTCACCACAAACCCCACTGTGCCACTGAGAGACCCACATCAGTATGTGTGTGCGTGCATGTATGCAGTTTCTCCACACTTGTCCCACCAACTGGTTTTTTGTTTTTTTTTTTGTTAGCCAAGGCTGAATAGAGCACCTTGGGTCCCTGGGAGCAGAGCTCCAAAACAAATGGGAGAGACCAGAGCACCTCCTGGCTACAGCCAGCTGACAGGTTGTTTGAGAGAGCTGCCTGACGCTATGGAAGGGAAAACTGCCTCTGAGTGAAGCTGCTCCTGAAAGGAGCAAGGACAAAAGGAGACTGGGAGCAGAGTCAGAGGAGTTTTATGTAGGCCTGGCCTGGAAGAGGTCTGGGATCATGAATCAGCAAGGAGCTGTACTACTCTCAGTCAATGAATGAGGAGTTCCTGCATGAAGGCAGGGCTGGGACTGTGCTAATCAGAAAGGCACTTTGTGACTAGTCTTGAGCATGCTTCTACTCAATGTTGGATTTTAATGTCATAGACCTTATTTTGTTTAAATAAAAGTGCAAACTGTCACAATTTAAACTCAGTGACTTATAAAGTGTCATCTTTTTGCCTCACCTGACAGAGGATCCTGTCATAATCCTGCAGATGTTTAAACTAAAAAGGTCTGAGAACAATTAGAATCTCCCAAATCATTCACACCTAATGATTAGTCTGTTGGAAAATCAAAGGTCACATTTTAATCATCTGTTCTTATTCTAGGATTCTTTACAGAGGAATAGGTGAAGCCTTTGATATAATCCACTTCATCCAATCTGAATTTATCAAATTTAATTTTTTTGCATCATTCTTAAATGGTATGATGGATTTCTATAAAGCAGTTTGATGTGGATCAAAAACACTGATGGCAGTTTTGATGTATTACTTAACATTTCATCCAGTTGTACATGCATCTGATTAGCAAAAGATTTGGCATCACCAATGAGAGCCATGAGCTCCAAGGCCCGTAAAAACGATAGGCTCACTATCTAGCTTTGGTTCTTTCATGATCATGGATTATACTGAGTTCTCTACAACACTCAGTGAGCGAGTCAACATGCAATTCAGTCAAAACAAGATGTTCGGCAAGATGTGTCACTTCAAATCACCGAGCCTCACTACAACTAGAAGCAGTGCCTCCACATAACAGTTTTAAAGTCCCTTTCTGTCTAGCTTGAAAGTATCAACCCAAGGATTTTTAACAGACATGGGGCCTGATTTATTAAGATTTTTTTTTACCCAGCTTCCCTTCAGAGCAGCTCAAAGTACTTGTGAACTTTCATAGCATAATTTTACCTGGATTAAAAAGAGATGTGCCCAGAGGAGTATTTAGGTTGTGGGAGCAAACAATGCACATACATTTACATTTTCAAATGTATGAATGCTATTTTACTTCCTTCTTAGACATGCAGAATTAGCGTAATTAGCAGATGCAAAATATGTGAGTACTTTTGTAGGTATCGATCTTGTATTTTCCCTTTAAAATTCACTACCATGTATGGGTACAAAAGTGCCCTCATACCTTGCAATAAGGCAGGCTACATAAATATTGCCCCTGTATGTCAGCCACATAGCCACAAAAAGAGTTTTTGTATTTTGACCATAAAATTTGCAAAATGGAACATGAGTTTTTGCACCTTTGCTTGGTGTGTGATGTAGGAAGACCTATAGTATAATGGCCTTAGAGTGCCATATGCAGAACTAGACTGGTCTAGGGATACTAAAACAATACGCAGCCAATTCATGGTTTTCATTCAAATAAAGAACCCTGTATGGCCAGAGACATCTGTCTCTAAATCTGATACCTCATAGACACAGTTCACAAAGCTCAATTTACTGTATATCAGCAATTTAATGCATTTATGATTGATTGTACCAAGAAAATTCATTGGTATTGCAACACAATTTTTATATTATTTTATAATTCTAGACAAGACAGATATGAATTTTAATTTTGAAGAACATTCATCGTTTATGCATTCAGTATGCATGTTACTCATGTCTGCTGTCAGTCTTTTATTTCCCATGAGCACTGAAAAAATAATCACATTCACTAAGAAAACCTTTGACAATATATCTTAGCCAAATACATGATCTACTTACTGTTACGCTTCCTCCCGCGGCCTCTCACCTCTCCCAACGTCGCGGCCCAGAGGCTGCAGAAGCCAGGGCCTTTCATGCGGCAGGAGCCGCCCCCGAACTGCCCAAGTTCCTCTCCTTCACCGCAGCAGAAGTCGCGGACTTCGGCGTCCTCTTCACGGCTCGGGGCCGCCGCCCACACTGTCCCCAACAGGCCTGGAGGCCTACTCCGAAGCGCCAGGGACACCGCCTTGCTCCGCCTTCCATATCAGCCCTCCTCCTGCACAGCAGCAGCAGGGACCCGCTGTCCAGGGTCCTGGACTTCCTGTACCTGCTCCTCCTAGGGAGCAGGCCCGTGGCTCTCATCCCTTCTTAAAGGGATAGCACAGGTGGGGTCCTACTGGCCCATCTGCGCACTCCTCCCTGGGCATTGTCCTTCTAACCCTACAAAAAGGGCTCTTCAGTCACTTCATCGTCACCTTGGCAAGGAGCCAGTCCTCTAGGGAGCTTCTCCTCCTGTACTTCACTGCTTTCTGTTCCTGCCTGGCTTCCACTGTTCCAGTCCTGATGGCCACATTCCTGATGTCTTCATCCAGTCGTCTCAGGTCCTGAGTACCCGTGCCTCTGGAGATTATGGTTCCAAGTTCCATGGTTTTAAAGACTGTTTCCTGTTCTTGACTCCGGAGGATCCAAGGTGTAACTTGTCCTGACCTGTCCCTTCGTCCAGAGCTTGCCTGCTACTCTCGTGGTCCATGGCCAGCGTTCTGGCCATGGACCACGAGAGTAGCATGACTAGCCTACAAGCCCACAGCTTGTAGGCTAGTCAAGGACAAAATGGTCCTTGACTAGCCTACAAGCTGTGTAGGGCGCCTGAGGGTCCTTGCTCGCCCTGTCTCGTCCCCTATGTTCCAAGCTCCATGTTTTGTCTTCAGAGTTCCAAGCCCCAGTCCCAAACTAGGCTTAGTTCTACTGCAAGGGCACACTTCCCTCATCCCGCGCTGGGGAGTGCCTCCTAGCGCTCTCCAGTACTGCAGTGCAACAGATTCACCAAGGCCTCCGAGCGTCCCATGCTCAAGGCCGCCGCAGCACAACACGTAGGGCTGAAAATGTGTCACAGTGGTTAGAATAGAGAGCTGTGAACATGAAGACTCTTTTTGGGTTTCTTTTTCTATCACTTATTATTTAACCTTCAACAAATCATTTAACATCCACAGACTCATAAATATAGATTGTAAGCTTACTGGGGAAAGAAATGATACTGCATGGAAATGATCATTTGACTTTGTTGTGATAAAGCTGATTTAAGAAAATATTACAATCAAAAGTACATGGCTTTTGGTCCATTAATACACCTATTACATGCATCAATACTCTCCAATGCATACCCTATCATGTGTTACTGCTTTTGTATCTCCGAAAATGCTATTGTTAAACAGAGTTTATGCAGGTATACACAGTATGTTAAATATTGCATTAGTGATGCGACTTTTGTATCTTATAGTAATAATCAGGATTATTATTTTCATCATTCTGTGATCATGCCTTAATTATTATTTTCACTGAACTGAAAAACTTATCCTTGCCTTCTAAATACACCCAGCTAGAGATTTTTCCAATATAATACATTTCCTATCACAAGGATTTCACCCAAAGAAATTAGTTCTAATGTACTTTGGCAAATGTGGCATCCAAAGCTCATGGAGAAAATGTTTAAATAATTCTTAAGCTGGTTCAATAAAACTGCAAAAAATCCAGTTTTCTACAGAAGTGTAGAATCAAGGTCTTTTGTCTGGTGGTTCATTTGACAGCAATTGGTATTTAAACAAAATTCCCTTTCCCTCCTCTGTTCATTTAAGTACATTTTTCTTTTTAATGTTTAGCAAACTTGTAGAGCTTTACTGGGTCCCTACTAAGAAGACTGTACCATCAGTGCGGGTAGAGGAGAAGTATAATAAGTGGTTTCCAACTTCTGCCTTGAGGGATGCTCGGTTAGTTGCTTTCTGTTCCTATGAAAGGAGAAACATCTAGAGAGGGTGTGGATTTTCAGTTCAACTTTTCAGTAGGCAAGATGGTGCAATTCCTGTTTTCTTTTTTTTTTTTGAAGACTCATAAGAACATAAGAAGAACATAAGAAATTGCCATGTCTGGTCAGACCAAGGGTCCATCAAGCTCAGTATCCTGTTTCCAACAGAGGCCAAACCAGGCCACAAGAACCTGGCAATTACCCAAACACTAAGAAGATCCCATGCTACTGATGCAATTAATAGCAGTGGCTATTCCCTAAGTAAACTTGATTAATAGCAGTTAATGGACTTCTCCTCCAAGAACTTATCCAAACCTTTTTTGAACCCAGCTACACTAACTGCACTAACCACATCCGCTGGCAACAAATTCCAGAGCTTTATTGTGCATTGAGTAAAAAAGAACTTTCTCCAATTAGTTTTAAATGTGCCCCATGCTAACTTCATGGAGTGCCCCCTAGTCTTTCTATTATCTGAAAGAGTAAATAACCGATTCACATCTACCTGTTCTAGACCTCTCATGATTTTAAACATCTCTATCATATCCCCACTTAGCCGTCTCTTCTCCAAGCTGAAAAGTCCTAACCTCTTCAGCCTTTCCTCATAGGGGAGCTGTTCCATCCCCTTTATCATTTTGGTAGTCCTTCTCTGTACCTTCTCCATCGCAATTATATCTTTTTTGAGATGTGGTGACCAAAATTGTACATAGTATTCAAGGTGCGGTCTCACCATGGAGCGATATAGAGGCATTATGACATTTTCCATTTTATTAACCATTCCCTTCCTAATAATTCCTAACATTCTGTTTGCTTTTTTGACTGCTGCAGCACACTGAGCCGATGATTTTAAAATATTATCCACTATGATGCCTCAATCTTTTTCCTGGGTGGTAGCTCCTAATATAGAACCTAACATCGTGTAACTACTACAGCAAGGGTTATTTCCCTATTTATTAAGTTATTCTCAAAAATATATAATAGAATTGCTGAGGTAGATCTTAAAACAGTACGCCGGATTTTATAAGATATGCGCGTAGCCACGTGTATCTTATAAAATCCGGGGTCGGCGCGCGCAAGGGGGTGCACATTTGTGCAACTTGCACGCGGCGAGCCCTGCGCGTGCTGCCCGTTCCCTCCGAGGCAGCCCCGAAATCGGAGCTGCCTCGGAGGGAACTTTCTTTCTACCCCCCCGCACCTTCCCTTCCCTTACCCCCCCCGGCCCTATCTAGACCCCCCCCCTAACTTTATCGGAAAAGTTACTACTGCCTCCGGGCAGTAGTAACTTATGCGCGCTGGCGCTGCAGGTCCCAACACAGGCCGCTGTGTCGGGGCACTCGGCCACGCCCCGGACCGCCCACACACGCCCTCGATCCCAAACCACGCCCCCGACCACCCCTTTTTGCAAGCCCCGGGACTTACACGCCGCCAAGCCTATGCAAAATAGGCTCGGCGCGCACAGGGGGGTTTGGGGTAGGTTGTCGGGGGGTTCACGCGTATCTTACGCGCGTACCTCTTTGAAAATCTAACCCATAAAGTACAATGATCTTGTAGTGGGGCATTTGCTCTCACTACTAAATATTCTTTACAGCCTACAGAGAGAGCGAGAGAAAATTTGAGATGGTTTTGAACCACAGCCCTATCAGCAGGGTAGACATCCCCTGCCAGGAGAGTTTGATCGGCCTTCCCTAGCACTCAGGTGGGGGTTGATCCAGCTATGGAGTTTTGTGAATAGAGTGAGTTGATATTTTTGGAGAAGAGCCTGTGTTTTGGGACTTATAGTATTCTTCCCAGTGAACGAGTAGTCAAGAAGACCATTTTATGACTCTGCTGGATTCCGATTCAGACTCTGGAGAGAGGGTCCCAAGGAGAAAGATCATGGATAAAAAGACGATTGTGTTTTTGATCTGCAACTTCCTCCTGTGGTTCATGATTTTTGCAATCCTTATATATATATATGGAATATAATTTTCAAACTCAAGTAAAGATTTTATGTTTTTTGTTGAACATCAAACAAGAACTCCTGGGCTTATTTATTGGGAACAGAGGGACTTCCTAGACTACCTTTATCCAGTAAGTGCCCCTGAGGCTGTGTGGATTGACAGTGAATGCTTTTACCCTGGACTTCCACCCAAGCCCCAGGGACCCAGGAAGGTTTACCCTTCCCCTTCCAAATGAACCCTGGCACTCCCAGGGGCTGTACAGACTCAGGGAGGAAACAAAAAGGGAAGAAAGTTAAGAGACAGCACTGGGAGCTTTGTGACCCCCTTTATTCGATCAGTCCCATGAAAGGGGGGGGAAGGGAGTGGGTTAAATCTGGTGAAGGGACCGATTCCTGGGATTTTTTTTTTGGACTTATGATAATGTAATGCTTATGTTATTCTTGATAGCCAAGAAAAAGAATAAATGCCAAATATCGTGGTAGATGTCTAGGAGACACAGGGCTATTCTAGAGAGGGGGTGGAGTGGAGAGGGGTGGTGAATAGCCCTGGGACCCACACTTTGGGGGAGCCCTACGTCGCCATTGTAGCCTTATCCCGAACACTATAATTGCAACTTTCCAGGGCCCTGCTGCAGCTGATTTATTCTGTGGCTCATACTCTAAGGTCGGCCCTGGGGAGACAGCCATGCTAAAAAGAGGGGCTGTGATAACATGTGGCAGGGTGTCAGTAACAGTACTGGCAGGGTGTGCCAAATCTTTAACCAGAAATCTTGCTTTCTCCTCTCTTCCCCTACCATTCACTCATTCCCCGCCTTTGAGGAAGGACTCATGAGTCAAGACAAGGTTCTTGAGAGAGGACATGCCTTAAAATTACAAATCCCCAAATGGAAGTCTAATTCTTTCGGAAAACATTAGCAGTGAACTGGTGTGGAGGAGTGTCAAAGAGTGTCTTGTTTAAGAGCATCATGTTCTGTCTCATTAGCAACATGGGCAGTCGTTACAGCAGGAAAGACCACAGGAAACATCCTTTTTGAATCCTCTCTTTCCGCTGTGAGACTGCTCATTTGATAATTGGATTTTCTTTATGCCATCCCCTCTTTAAAATCCTGTATATAATTTTTAATTAGTTCTGTACAGCATCTAAGAACAAAGCAGGTTCTCTGTTAGTAGCCATAAGGAAACTGCAAGGGGCATTTTTCACACTGTTCTTCAAGATTTCATCCTAATTGGTACAAGCTATCCAAGTTACACCTGAATACTATTAGTGGCTTCCGACTAAAATATAAAAATAGAAATGATTTTCAATATATTAACTGTAATTTGAATGTAGGCATGCATAGATTATATGGTAATAATATGATTTTATAAAATATCTTTTAGCAAAAAGAAAGCCTAATGCATTTAAGGGTAGATTTTTAAAGAAGCACGCGCACGTCTGGATGCGTGGCGGGCGGCATGGGTTTTGCAGATTTCACACATATGTGCGCGAACCTTGCAAAATACACGCATGTTTTCCCCGCGGGCTGTGTGCGTCCACTGTGCACAGCTCGCGCTTTTGCGCCCGCTGCTGTGCGCGCATCTATTTGCATGCGCAGCCCGTCTTCAGTGCATGCAAAATGGCCGGCAGGAGCAGGCAGCCTAACTTCACTACCAGGGACGTTGCTCTGCTTGCAACCGTGGTGGTGGAAAAAGAAAGAGCATTATTTGCCCTCGGAAGCCAGAGACGTAATTTTCCAGGAATGAGGAGGGCCTGGAGGGAGGTGCAAGCCCTCTTTAGTGAGAGAGCTTCCCACCGCCGTGGAGTAAGTTTAATGTGTTTATAGTTATGTAAGCTACTGCAGATGGGGGCACTGAGCGAGTGTGAAGGTCAGGTTAGGCCTGGTGGGAGGAAAGTGGGTGTGAAACACAAAGGTAGATTTTAAAACATGTGCACGGAAACCTGAGGGCGTGGCTTCCTGTTCTTCACTACCTGCTAGAAAAATGGGTGACAAACTTCACCAGCAGGGATGTTGCTCTTCTGGTGGCAGACAAAGTCCATTTTTTCCCCAATCCAAGGCAGAAGGACCAATTACCAGGTCCTAAGAAGGGCCTGGTATAGGCTGCAGCACCAGTTCAATGTTTCTGCCTCCCACTGCCGTGGTCTAAATTTAATGTGTTTACAGTTCTGTATGCTACTGCATATGGTGACAGTAGCAGTGACAGTGGCCACCATAACATATTATATGAGATGGTTATGGATGAATACGGTACTGTTAACATCTAGAATTATTGTAATGCATGAAAATCGCTACAATGAGGCAATAATAGGTAACCAAGACAGTAGGCCACGTTTACATGGAACAGTTGAAGCCTTACTGCTATAATTATCGTATGCATTGCTGTCCTGCTGTTATGTCCATCAATATGTTGTACCATCAGGCTTGCACCTAGATAGTCAACTTTTGATGGTCCGGTGGCTGCGCCTCAAGAAGAGGAGGTGGCTGGAGCGGCTGCGTGTCGAGCAAGCTAGGCCTGCTGGTAAGTGAATCGTCCATGTCAATGGTCAATCTTTTTACACGGCTTACATGTTTTTCCACATTTATGTCCACTTCATTCTGACCTGTGCTTTTCTTTTAACGTGCTCCAGAACCTGAGGAAGAAGAAGAGGCAGCAGCAGCGGGCCCAGCTCCTGCAAGACCACCAGCAGAAGCCATCACTGTGGGGGAGAGAGCCAGATTCTCCCCCCCCCCCCCATGGAAGCTCTGAAAATCCAGCCACCTCCCACCGAAGAGGCGCACCCAGGGCCTCTTCCCATTCCACCACCTGTAGGGCCTCCTCCCTGTTTTGCCCAGGGAATTAGGGACATGGGGCCACAAGGCAGCCCTGGCTGCTCAAACTTGCTCCATTTGCAAGTTTAGCGGCTTTATGAACCACGCTCCTACCGCTTGCTGAAGTGCCTCTGATTGCCTGACTCGACATGGTCTCTGCACAGCACAACTTGGGTAACTAGGATAGCGCGCCCTTATTGATTTTTTTCTCCATTGGGTGCCGCACTCTGCATTGCCGATGCTGTCTGCTTTCTATTGGCTGCAGTGTCCTGAAAAAAGTTTTGGTGGGCCTCTACCCGTCCAGGCCCACCTGTAGCTATACCACTTCCTTACATTCTGCCCAGTCTCTCTGATTGAAAGGATGAAGGAGGATTTTCAATCACTCCTACCCTGCTGGTGCCTTAACTCGAAAACGGCATGAGCTGAGATCGGTGTCATGTTGGATTAGAGGCTATTATTTCTGGGAAGCTACGCTATGATCACATCACACCAATGTTATGTGATCTTTACTGGCTACCCATAAAACACCATATACAGTATAAAATGGCTAAGTTTTATTGCATTATTGTTTTATTCTTTTAATCCACTTTTAGATGTTAAGTATCTTTGGGAAAGTTTTTAGATTTTTATTTTAATGTGGACAAGTGTTTATTAAATATATGCCATTATCTTTGTTTTTTATTCAATTATGAGTTTTTAAAGTATAAATCACTTAGAGATTCAGCAGTTGGGTGATAAATTAAATTCACCCCCATACTCTACCCAGTCTCTCTATTCCCCCACCCCCACATTCTGCCCAGCCTCTCTCTCCCTTGCCCCACAGCCTCTCCTGACCCCACTCTGCTTAGCCTCTCTCCCCCTGCGCTACACTACCCAGCCTCTCTCCTCTAGGGTGGCCAACTTTTCCATGGGCCATAACTGGAAACCCCCCCTAAACTTCATGCTTTGGGAGGAGAAGTGGGGGAAGGGGGTGGAGAGGTTACAGATGACTGTCAGTTGTTGATCCATTCATTCCTTGGCTTTTAAGAAGCCTCTCAATATACTTTCAAACATTCCAAGTCAAACGGACCAATTTAGAAAATCATCCACATTCAACCTCCTTCAAATTGAATAAACTTTTGTGTGGATGTTCGCTAGAGCCTCAAACAAAACCATGCAAATCTTTTGGCTGGATCTCTATTGGTTCAAGAGCTAGATGCAGCTGAATGAAAGTCACTTTTAGAATACTGAGCTCCGTGCAACACAAACTGCCACTTTGTCCAGGCACTGCAGCCAAACAACCCCTGTTAGGGGTCTTAAATTTTGTGGATTATTACAACCTCTGGTGCTAAGTTCCTATGCAAGGTTTGGAACCTAACATGAGCTTGCCAACCTTTTTATGGGCCAGCAATCTACGTGAAAAATTTTACAAAATAAATTTAAGGCCTACTTTGACTCCTTGATTCAGACCATAACTGCATCAGTTGTCATGGCCCATGATGTACCTCTAGGATTTGCACTAGGAGACTGCAGTCAACTGGAAGCAAAGATATAGTTACATAGACATGATGTCACCTTCTTATGCAAAGTTTTGCCATTTTTTAGGTGCAAATATCTCTACTGTGTAGTTTTTAATTTTTTTCTTTCTAATGTCATTTGAAAGAGCACCTTTTTTTTTTACTACAAAAGTCACCCTGCTGCATCTTGGACCCAGCCTTGCTTTGGTCAGAATTACAGTCCCAAAGACAAACATCATTTGCAAGTGTGAATGCACTATGTTAGAGAGAGCCATCTTTGGCACCCAACTGTAAAACATGCAAATGAACTAGAGATGTGAATTTTTACAATGCAGCTCAGTTTGCTGTGCTTACCACACTTTTAGCTTTTGACACATATTTGTTTAGACATATTTTTCATAAATTAGTCATCAGTCAGTGCAAAACTTTGTATGCTGATTAGTTACCTTGCATTGGTCAGTGATGGATGAGCCACTGCCAATTTAGCAAAATTGACAATCCCATTGCCTAGGGGCCACCTCAGACAGCCAGACAAGATACCAGTCACACATTGCCAAGCTTTTATTTAAGCTCAAAACAAGAAAAGGCAAGGCACTACATATGAGAATTGCTTAAACTGCAGAATTTAAAAAAGATAGTGATTTTTCCTGCCTTGTACATGCTTTTGAATGTCCTTTCAATGCGTGACAAAGTGGCTTGTAAATAAATGCATTGCCTTTCTGATGAAGTTGTTATGGATACATCAAGGGTAGCAATAGTGTGCTCTTCTGGAACCCAACAGGTATCTCTATGTGGCGGCCAGTAAAATGACCTGGCAGGATCTTGGGGGTGCAAAAAATTGACCAAGACATCACGTTCCTCAGTTGAGACTTTGCATATATGGCCAATGCACCAGAAATTATCATAGATAAAATTAAATACTGACCAGGTTGGAAGCTGGATATTTGAAGGCCATGAAAATATTCACATTCATGTCCTAGAACACTTGCAATGAATGAGGTAATGTCATTCGAAATTTTGCTAATGCAAATTTTAGTTGCATCAATGGGCTTGAATTGATGATTTTCCCTTGTGCCATCAACTGTATGACCTTTGCCAAACTGCTCATCCTGAATAAGTCTGATTATTTCAATGTCCTCCTTTGGCACAAAGAAAACTTTGATACCAGGAATACAAAGAGCACAATGGTGTCACAGGCCAGGGCATGTTTCTAAAATCTCTGCCACAACACACTACTAACATGACATTCCTTGTGGAGGTGATAGTTTTGCATGCAGCACAATAAAATGTCCATTTTGAGGGGTCATTTATAATAGTATGTCGAATCAAGATGTGTCAAACTGCAAGCATGGTAAGCATGACAAGTTTTGCGGCACTAGAATTTCACATCTCTAGCTCATTTGCATATTACACAGCAGGGCGCCAAAGATGCCTCTTTTTAACATAGCACACCCACGCATGCAAATGATGCATATCATTGGGGCCATATTTCTGACCAAAGCAAGATCAGGTCCAAAATGAAACAGGTTGACTTTTGTAGAAAAAAAAAAAAGCTCTTTCAAATGACATAAAAAAAGGATAAAAAACTACACAGAGATATTTGCACCTTAAAATTGACAAAAATCTGCATAAAAAGTGACATCTTGATTTATGCAATTATATCTTTGCTTCCAGTTGCCTGTAAAGCCTCTTGGTGCAGATCTTATACGTATATGCCATGGGCCATGACTACTGGTCCAGTCAGGACCTGGATCAAAGTATAGGTCAGGAGCTATGAGAAGTTAAAGTAGGCCTTATATTTCTTTTGTATCATTTTTCACATTCTTTGCTGGCCCATAAAAAGGGAGGCAAGCTCACGTTATGTTCCGAACTTTGCACTAGGACTTACCACCAGGGGTTGCACCAATCCACAAACTTCCAGGCCCCTGAGAGGTATTGTCAGGCTGCAGCACCTGGACAAAATGGCCATTTTAGGTTGCACAGGGCATGGTACTCAGAGGTGACCTCCAAATCAACTGCATCTAGCTCTCCAAGAAAATGAGATCCAGGTGAAAAATTTTGTACAGTTTTGTTTGAGATCCTAGAGAACATCTGTGCAAAATTGTATTCATTTAGGAGAAGGTTGAGCGTGGACCCCTGGTCCACTTATTATGGAATGACCTCTTTGTTTTATAAAATGTTATTTCAACTGTCCTCATAAAGACATCAACCACAACCTCTCCCATGCAGTTTTGCTCTCTATTACAACTAAACCTTTCTAATACACACCCACCTCCATTCTTCCCCATAAACACACAGCCTCCTATTTTATACACACACACTCCCAAACACACAGCCTTAGATACAGGTGATTCGCTATCCCTTTCATGAAAACCTTCCCAGCCTTTCATCTGTGTCTCCCTTCTGCCATTTGTCTGTCAATATGCCTGTGATGCCCTTGGAGCAGTCTAAGACAGGAGAAGGTCAGAGAACAGATCAGGCTGGAGTCTGTTCTGCTTTTCAACAGTTTAATTACAAAAAGCTCAAAAGACAGAATCAAAATAGCTGCTTACCTCAGCAGACTGACAATGCAAGAACAGTTTTTCCAAAAGAGCACAGCACTCCATTACAGCTTCCTTCTTCTCTCTGGGGCTTATCTAACTCTCTCAGGGCCTCACCTTTGTATCCCTTACCTCAGGGAAACATCCCCACCCAAGGATCCCTTTCTTGTCTGTCTTAAGGTGGACCGGCCAGATAGCTGGAGCCGGTCCGTTAAGGCAGTCTGAGGCTCTCTGTCATATACTCTATCACAATGCCCTCCCCCTCCTGTATGCACTCCTATTTTGTGCTGCTGTCCTGTTTCTAGTCCTCTCCCTCCTGTTTTCCTCTCCTCTCCAGTGCCTTCCTCTTTCTATATCTCTTTTCCTCCTGTGCCCCATCTCCTTTGTGCCTCTTCTGTTTCTTCCTTCCCTTCCCCTTCTGTCTCCCTCCTTGCTCATGCTACCTTGTGTCTCTCCCCTTCCCAGCCCCGCTGCCAGCAGTCTCTTCCCCACACTTTTCACAGCCTCTCTCTCTCTGTCTCTTTACACTCTGCAAAGCCTCTGTCTCTATTCACTACCCCCACACTTTCACTCTGACTCTCCACATTCTGCCCAGCCCCTTCACCCTCAAACCCAAAGGCTTTCTCTCTCCCCTTCCCACTCCTCCACCCACACTTTGCCCAGCCTCTCTCTCTCACCCTTCCCACACTATGCTGAAACTTTCACACCGTCTCTCCACAGTCTGCCTAGCCTCTTTTAGTCTTTCCTTCTTTCAACAGTTTCTCGAACTTCCCTGCCTCTCCCCCCCACCATGCTGTTTCTTATCTTGCTCTGGCCTCCTCCTTCAAACTCCCATGGCTGACAGGTGGAGCTTCATGATTAAATAGAAGAAAGCACTCACTTGTTAGAGCAAGGTAGTGCCCCTTTTATGGTGGGTTTCCCGTGCAGCCCTGTGCTGGTAGAGGCTTGTGGCAGCCTGATTTATTTATTTATTTCTCTAAGTCCCCAGGCAAGGGTAAGAGGAGAGCAGATATAAGAGAATCCGCTTGCCACCTCCGAGGGACAGACAAGCAGTGAGAACACTTCCGATGGGCGCCCCCTGCAGTTGGGGGAAGAGTGGTGCTACAGACAGCTGTTCCATGCAGGCAGGGGACGACAAGAGACAGAGAAAGAGAGTGACTCAAGGCAGCTAGCAGGGCATCTGGGGTTGCCACTCCTTTATGTCCCTCAGAACTTCTTGCAACTTTGAACGTACTTTTCTATGGCTGCGATCCGAGTGCAATGCTCTGTAGGTTCATAGGGGAGCTACAGTTCTGGACCCAGCAGCAGTCCCTCCCGAGTCCCAGCAGTGGTCCAGTTGACAGGGTGCACACCGGAAGCAAAAAGGCCCTTTTTCAAACTTGCTCACAGTGGATGTTAACGTCTTTAAGAGCAAGCTGTAACTCATGTGGGAAGGAGGAGGAGGAGGAGTGCTGCTGCTGCTGCTGCTTCTTCTGAGGAGGAGGAGGTGGAGAGGGAGAGGGAGGGGTCAGAGGCAGAGTCATTGTCAGGGTGGCTCCTGCAGTCCTCCCTGTTCCAACACCTATGGCCACACTGATGCCCGCCCTACAGAGACGCACAGTACAAGGTGAAAAAGATGCCACCGACACGCCCTGTGGTGTTGTACCCGGGGCAGCTGCCTCATTCCCCCCCCCCCCCCCCCAGGCCCAACACTGCTGACACCAACAAGAACTTGATGAGCACAAGCACCGACACGATTACTGGACAAGAAACCTTTTGGTAAATATGCCATAGAAACTGCAAAAAGAGTTAAATAAAGTCTTTACTTTTGTATGGCTTCAATAAAACAATGCATACTAGGGCAGCAAAAGGGGGTCCTTTAATATGCTGCACTAATGTGTTAACAAAGAATGAACAAATACCTGGGGGCTCAGTGAGATGATCCCCATTCCCAACCCTTAAGCAGCAAAAGTAAAAAAAAATATTAGAGTGCGTGGCCCTGCACTCAGTACGCAAATACCACCACCATGCTCCCCAAACACCAGTGCTACTTAATAAAGGCTGGCTGGGTAGAAAAAAAAAAGGTATCAGGCTCCTCATAATATAGGAAGGCTGAGAAGACAGTAACAAGGAGAAACTCCCATCATTAGGGTTGTGCTGTCACGCTGGTCGATGTCTCCTGTGAAAGTCATTTGAAACTGTCTTCCATCATCTGCCAATGCGGCAACTTTAAAGCCTTGCATTTTTGACTACGTCTGTGAAGATTTCCTTGTTAATCATAGCGTTGAAGATCGTTCTTGATCTCCTGCTCTGTCCCTCCCCATGCAGCCAAAGCGAAACACGGCCGTGTCGGGGGACCAATAGCACTACTATAATTGTTTCTGTATTGGTTGCATAAGCAAGATATGTCTGCCTGACAACTACAACATTGAGTGAATAAAGACTGTTTCTAGTTTATCATGGTCTCTTGTGCCTGTTGATGATCTTCTTGTTCTGACACACTTCTATATTTTTGGCTGTCATTTTAAATGACATAGGCAATGAAATGATATTAAAATCCACAAAATAGTTTTTGGCTTTTTTTTTTTTTTTGCTTTAGTAAACACTATTGATTCTAGTGCATACTATTTGCAATAATGTGCATGACTGTTTTTAATGTGCACTATTGCAATTTGTGTGCACTAAAATCAATAGTATGCACCAAAATGTTACAATTAACCAAAAACCAAATCAATGGGGCGTGCCCCTCAGTCTGTTAGCTTCTCCATCCCCAATGTCTCTCTCTCTCTACTGTAACATTTTGTGTTGCCAAGGTTTCAAAGTGGATTGTGTGTGAAGATGCCACCTTCCTGATAAGAAGCTACAGGAGGTCATTTGCTAAACTGCAATATTTTACTGTGGGAAGTGAGAGTTATCACAGAGGGATATTCCCATGATATTTGTCCTCTCCCTCTTAAAATATTGCAGCAATTTCCCTGCAATAGTTTTTTCTCACAGAAAAAGTCCACAAGAAAGAATATTGTGGGGAAAGGTAAAAAAAACATGCAATGGTGGGCCTCTTTGCTTGGGGCCACCACCACCTAAAAGGGCAGGTCGCCCAAAATTTAGCCTCTCAAAGAGAAAAATTCTACCCTGGGGGTCTGGTTAGACCCTCCCCCCCCCCCTGCCTCTAGAGGTGGTCCAATAGTGAAAAAAGTAAAAAAATAGAAATAAGATTTTCTGGTACATCTGGTTCTTTACTAAGCTCTCTTGCATTACCTCTGTCCTTCCAGGAGGGTTTGAATCCAGACTTCAATTTTCAGCTCAGTCATACTCTAGCATAAACAAGGCCGGCTTCCTTCTACTAGAGGCCCTGCCCCGTTCAATGTTTCATTTCTTATGCAATCAAAAAGAAAACAAAAGGAAAAAAGTGTTGCTTGCTCGCCTCTTTCTAACTTTAAATCCCTCTCTACGCAGGCAGAGCTAGCCTCCTTAGCCTGTTGTAATTTAATTTTAGACTGCCCTTAAGCCAGGCCCTGGAAACTTTCTTTTTCTGGCTTTTTCTTCAGTGTGCGTCCCTTGCACAAGTTATGCTCTGTGCCCTGCTTGGATTCAGATTATCTCAGCTCAGAAAAAAACATTCTCTTTCTTTTCTTCAGTTTTTGTTTTTTGTTTTTTTGGCTTAAGCGCTGCTCTATGCTGCTATATAGCTCAGGAGATTTTTGCAACACCAGTCTCTGTACAACTCTTCTAGAGCAAACAGGTTTCCGAAACAGTGAAAAAAAAATTCTCTCTCTCTTCCTCTTTGAAGGCTTGGGTTTCTTCCCGTGCAGTAACTTAATGCATAAATCCCCGAACTGCTACAATCCCCATATGTGACACAGTGCTAGCAACTTTATTCACAGCAAAATAACATAACATAATCTGCTTACCTTGTAATACTTCAAGCAAACAACAGCAGTTCTATTTTTAGAAACTACTTTTTCCTCTTTCCCATGACCTCATGTTCCCTTCTGGGCCTGGTGCTTATTCCCTTAGAACTACCTGTTTGTCTATACTTTTTAAGGTGGACCAGGCTAGATACCTGGTCCAGCACTGATTAAGGAGGGTTTCCAGGGACACTCCTTTATACACACTTAGCTAGCTAAGGAGTCAGTATGTGTAGGTTGGTGCTCTATTGTGTGGCCTCTGGCCAGTGGCCCACTGACCTAGTGTAAGCTCCAATTATATTATCTTAGTGGCAGTACCAGTGTGGGAGTCATCATTATTTCAAAAAAGATTTGAAAACCTGGCTTTTCACCAGACCCTACTCAAACTCACTCAATCTACCACACGACCAAACACCTACACAACCCAACACCATGAAGATTTCTCCATCTCTCGATCAACAAAAATGCACCATGAAGAATTCTCCATCTCTCAATGAACAAAAACAAAGTCCACCTTTTGAATCTCTAAGACACTGTGAAACTAACCTCATATCATAAATCTAGCAACCTATTATGTATTTCCTGGACCCCTGAAACCCTGCTGTTACAGACCTAACTGTATCACCCACCCAAGTGATATACCCACCCTTCCACCTTAATTATCAACCCCATCCTATGCCTTTATTAGAACATACTGTATGTGATAATTTCCCTACAAATCCCAAGACAATAAGCTATGATGATGTTTATATAACCTTTGTTTTTTCACAAAACCGTTTTTTCACAAAACCGTTCTGATGGCGAAACCGAATGATGGTATACAAAACACCTTACAAAAATAAATAAATAAATTTCAATCACAGTCAGTCATATTGGCTCTGCAGACTAAGTTTTTTCATACTGTTATAGTGAAAGATTGTGGTGTCTCTTTAAGGATTTTTTGAACATTGTCACTAACTTATTCTGGCCATTTGCTGAAGCACCACAGTTGCTATACAGTGCTATTGTGTGTGGAGGAGATGGGGTGGGGAGAATGCTCTGTTCTGTGACCAGTCCACTGATCTCTGTGTCTATCCTAGTATCAGTGCTTGATATTCATAATATATTCATCATCATTTCTCAGATAGAAAGAGCAGCACTTCTATCTACACAATGGCTCTGCAGACTAAGTTTCTTCATATTGTCACTGTTACTGTGATTCTACACTGCCAATCCTTTAATGTGACAGTCTGTGGTTTTCTCTTTTTGGCTTTTTTGAGAACAAGTTATTCACTTATTCTGTTTTTGGCTATTTGCTGAAGCACTGCACTCATGTACACATAGCTAAAGTGCTACAGTGTGTATGTGTGTGTGTGTGTGTGTTGGGGGGTGGGGGGAGGAGATTCTGCCCTGTGGCCAGTCCACTGCTATCAGTGCCTTCCCTAGTATCAGTGATAGTCTGTGGTGTCTCTTTTTGGCTTTTTTGAGAAATTAATCACTCCCTGTTTGGCCTTTTGCTGAAGCACTATACACGCTGCACAGATACAGGTGAATTTTCAAGGGAGTTATGCATGTAAATGTAACATACTATCAAAGCAATTTCAAAAGTCATTTACGCACGTAAAGTGCACTTACATGGGTAAATACTACGGTCAATTGAATGGCCATATATTGTAGCAATTTTCAAAAGCCCATTTATATGGGTAAAGTGCATTTACCACTTTTAAGTGTTAGAATGCATGGACCCCATTGATAGTGTAACAGTCTTACCTCAATCTAGCGACTGAGCGAAGGCTGCCGAGAAACCCGGGTAAGAGTGATAACCGGGGTCCGAGTCCCGGCAGGGTTCAGGGCAGATAGCAGACAAGCAAAAACCCAGTCCAGGCAGAGGTCAAGGCAGGCAGCAGGCAAAGGGCAGAGCCTAAGTCCAAACCAGGGGCAGAGGCAGGCAGCAGTCAAAGCAGAATCCAAGTCCAAACCAGGGACAGAGGCAGGCAGCAGACAAAGCAGAATCCAAGTCCAAACCAGGGACAGAAGCAGGCAGTAGACAAAGCAGAATCCAAGTCCAAACTAGAATCAGAGGCAAGCGGCAGGCAAAGCAGAATCCAAGTCCAAACCAGAATCAGAGGAAGGCAGCAGGCAAAGCAGAATCTAGTCCAAGCAGGTTCGAGGCACACTGAGGCCTCACTAGCACGAGCAAGCCTGTAGCCAAGATAAGGCTTGTGCTGGATGGCTGGGTTTAAATACTTTCAATTTCCTGCGCTAGCATGGGGGGTTTCCGGGAGGAACGTCGATGTGCTGCAGGGGGAAGGGTAAGATGTTGTGTGTGCTGTGCCGCGCAGCACCGCGAAGATGCCGATGAAGAACGCCCTTGTCACATCGGGGAGCCTTCGGTGGAGGACAGGTAAGGCCCATATCATAACATTAAGTGTCAATATATTAAATGCCTCTATATCGCTCCATGGTGAGACCACATCTTGAATACTGTGTACAATTCTGGTCGCCGTATCTCAAAAAAGATATAGTTGCAATGGAGAAGGTACAGAGAAGGGCAACCAAAATGATAAAGGGGATGGAACAGCTCCCCTATGAGGAAAGGCTGAAGAGGTTAGGGCTTTTCAGCTTGGAGAAGAGACGGCTGAGGGTGGATATGATAGAGGTCTTTAAGATCATGAGAGGTCTTGAACGAGTAGATGTGACTTGGTTATTTACACATGTAGACATGTAAATGCAGTTTTCTCCTTGTTAGCCTTGCTCATGGGTATTTGGTAATACCCTCTGTGTAGGTCCAGGACAGAGAACCATTAACTCCCAATCAGAGAATCATGACCATCCTCAACTCATGGTATAGTGTACTGGTTGGGTGTGGTTCTGGAAATCAGGGTATGATAATCAACACTTAGCCATACAGTCCCATCCTTTTTCCTAAAAATTACAAAGAAGGAGGCATAAGGACTAAGGGAATCAGAAATTATCTCTGCCTTCATGAGCTCCTCCAGGTGCCTTCCCATTTAAATTATTTGAGGCAATCCTCCTTGTCCTTTCCTGGAATGGGGTGTCATTTGTAAGATGTATGTGGTGTTCTGCACCCTTTGCATACCCTACATTCCATTCAGACCGTGAGAACATACTAGCTCATTATGCAAATTTTTCTGTTTTCTGGCCTTCTAAGACAGGGGAATCAGGAGTCCCCATACTAAAAAATGTTGGGGGTCAGTAGTCTGGGCACACCCCCTTTTAAGTTCCACTCTCTACACAACTGCCACTATGATCAGTGTGGCCACTCTGGCCCCTGGGAGGTAACTGGACATGATGGTCAGACTTATTTTTCAGCCTAACAAATACTTTCTGTGTCCATTCCTCATCTGCACCAGTAGCCCTGCAGAGCTACTGCTGCAGAATGGTCATCAGCTGGGGTCTTGATAATCACTGTACTATATGCAAGAATGATACTGACTGTCAAGTGATCATTTAAGTCCTTGATATCTCCTGAGTTTATCTCAATAGGATTTTTGCTCCTCTACATATCTCCTCCATCAAATTCAGCACCTCATTTCTGCACTGCCCCCCTACAAAATATGCCTACAACAGCATTATACCTGGGGAGGTATGCCAGTCCTGTCTCTTCTATTACCTCTTGGCATGCCTGTGCCAATCAACCAAGCATGTGTAAATTGATGCAATAGCACTGGTATTTAGATTCCAAACTAGGAATCTGGATACACCAACATCAAAGCCTATAACCTCTGGGCTTTCCCTATAAGGTACTGGGGAAACTCTGCTATCACCATTATATATGGTTGCTTATGCCCCTCAGCTCCAGACCCTGCAGTGGTTGGAGTGGGATGTGTGATAGCCTAACATCATAGAATTTCCAGTAAACAAGAGAGACATGGGACCTTGGGGGAAAACTATAGGGAGTTAGTTAAAGTAGACCAGAAGAACTCTGTATGTGCAGTTGGTATAGTGGAACAAAGCAATCACCAATAAATAAATAAATGTAGATAAATATATATTGCATAGCTTAGTATAGTCTCATTAGGCATGGTACTACTGCATGATGTCTCTTTCTTTTCCTTATTCTGCTTAGTAGTAAAAAACTGAGATAAGAACAAGAAACATCTGTTTTATTTGTCTGATAATGTCCAGTGCTTGAACTTGTCTGAATTTCTGCTGTAATAGGATACCTCCTACTTAGGGCATAAATCTTGCTGAAATTGTAAGTTCTAAGAACAACTGGCCTTGCAAAACCTAAACTAGAACCAGAAAGGAGAGTTTAAAGTTAATTGTAATTAACAGTATTCTTAGATTGCCAGAGGTAGAGCGCCATTAGCCATCCCATGGTTTCTCTGGGCCTATATATCTCTCATTTTCCCAGATTCATTGACTCACAATAGGGAGACTGTGAGGGAAGTATCTTGTATAAAATTTTATCCTCTTTATTATTGTAATGCTGTTTGCTTTACTGATATTCATTGTAATGCTATGCCTTTGCTGATGAATTTTTCCATATTTACAGTATTTTTAAATTAAGTATTTGCTTTTATATATCTGTGTTGTGTGGTATATGACATAATATACTTTTACATCCTTTCACATAAGCTGTAATCAGTCAGTATGTTTTTTATGATCCAGTATACAAGGTAAAACCCATCATTCTCACAACCCACTAGAGACCTACTATCCAATAAGGCCTGGGTAGCCACACCTGCAATTTATATAGGGATAATAGTTTTGAGTCCCATTAATTTCTCTGGCATTGGGCTTCCTTCTCAATTGGATAGTTCAAAAGTGACTTAGAGCTATCAATATATAGGTCTCCTGGGTACTTTCCCTTCTTGGATCCTTCATAGCTTCTCTGCTTTGGGGGGCAGAGGGTCCATGTCCCTCCCCTGACGTTGAGCAGGACTTACATTCTCTTTTAGAGATCCCTGGCTTCCCACACATGTAACACACATCAGATTGCTTATTGTATCTTCTTGATGTGGGCACATTGTTTCTGGATTGTCTGGGAGGCACTCTCCCCCCCCCCCCCCCCACACACACACACTCCTTCTGTGGGGGAACAACTCTCATTGGGGTGTCAAAACTGGTTTGCAAGACCAGTAGTCTTGACTGTAACTCATGATCATAACCTGGTATTCCTTTTCTAGGGTCGAGGTGGGTCCATGGTACCCTCTCAAATCCCTTTGTTCCTGGGAAGCCTGAACCATAGCAGGAGGTGTGGATGATCCTGGAGGGTCTTAAACTCTGGTACTACTTTTCCTTCTAACTTGATGTGGGGGTCCCTGTCTGCTGGGGTGGCCTTTCAGTCTTCGTCTTCTATGATCCCCTTCATCACAATAGTAAAAGGAAGGGGGTACCTTTTCCTTTCTGTTAATCCAATTTTGATCATGGTTATATTTGAGTAAAAAGTCCCCCTTACTATCTGTTCAGTTTGAGACCTGTCCATATTCTGAGGTATGATTGCCCCTTTCCTCACAGATTTTAATAGGACACACTTAGGCAGACTGCATATTGCAAGAACTTCTCCCCAGGCATCTAAATGGTAGTTTTCAAATAGTTAAAGCAATCCTCTTTATCTTCTGTACTACTATACATGCATTCTAAATATCTGAAACAATACTGGGCAAAGCCTCAGACTTGAAAAGGTCAAAGACATTACTGCATCAAGTGCAGGAATTTGCAAACAATCCACCACCCTCTTCTTTTCTCCTACTCAGTACATTAGCATTTATGTATCATCTGAAGGTCCAGAGGCATCCGGTGGTCAAATTCTTCTCCCGGTAGGGTGAGTTCAACTTCTGAGAATACCCTCAACCTCTTGTATGGGCTGATATCATAGTTGGGCAGTAGGCACTTCTCTAGGCACTTATCCATACCAATCAGTGTGTCAAGGGAGTAGGCTGGCTGTCCTGAAGAGTTTTTTCTTCATTTCTTAGCAGAGCCTGTAGTTTGTCCTGCCAACTACCAGAAGGCTGGAATAGAATATCCACTCTCCCACTGGTGATAAGAGAGATATATACCTCACTCCCATAGTAACTAAAGGAACAGACAACTCTTCTCCCAGTAGCACTGTAAGGGATAATTTGGTAGGATCTAAATCTACAGAGCAAATGCAGAAAATTTTTCACATTCTCCGGTGCATCAACATAAAATCTTCCCCTCACCTTTACCTGTCCCTATACCTGGAATTCATCTAGTCTGCTCAATAGCAGTTGGCTTCACATCCTCAGGGATGCCATTCACTAATGTAGCCTGAGCCAAGTTAACCCCTTCATCTCTATGCCAATTTTGACTGTTAACAGGGCTGGCAATTTTTAAAATATGCACCAGTTTTATTAGACTATATGATTATATCTATTTCTTTTCTTATTCAGATTATCAAACAGTTCATTTATCTACTGGTAAGTATTAGTCTGAGATTATACAATTAGATTACATTTTTACAAGATTACATTAGCCATTTGGGTGTGTTAAGACCCAATAGAATACCACTATATGGAATAGGAGCGACCTCTTGCATTCCCATTTGACCCAAGTACCATTTTCCTCCCCTTTTTATTCCAAACCTCACCCAAGTGAATAAATGCAACTGGGCCAGTGGTACTGCTGGTCATGGGGGAGGGGGGATACAATTGTGCAAACCGCTGCTGCTGTCTCCTCCGCTCCACTTCTACTCCACTCTACTGTCAGGTCTACCCCTCCTGGGAGACACAGTTTCATCCAGTCCCCTCAGCTTCATCATCATGCCGTTAGCCTCTCTAGGTATTATACCTCCTCTCTGGAGAGATTCCTGATACTAGATCCAAATTATAAAGGACTATCCCTCACGCCTCTAACCTCTACAGCAGGGGTGGGGCATTCTGGTCCTCGAGGGCTGCAAACTAGTCGGGTTTTCAGGATATCCTTAATGAATATGCATGAGAGAGACCTGCATACACACTGCCTCAGTTGTAATGCAAATCTATTTCATGCATATTCATTAGGGGTATCCTGAAAACCCGACTGGTTTGCAGCCCTCGATGACCGGACTTGCCCACCCCTGCTCTACAGCATTAGATAGGTATAAGTCCACCTGGTGCCTACATCCTGAATGAGCTGTGCAGAGGCAGAGGGCACCCCCCGCTCTTTCCAGTTTCTCAAAGAGCTGCTGCCCATTCTTTATGCAATGGTGAAAACGACCCACTATTTTCCTGTGCCTCTCGATCTTTTCTTTCAGGACTAAGCTGCCATGTTACTCCTTAGCCCTCAGGATGTTCTTTACTGGCAGGTGCATCAAGTGTTCAAAGCAATAGATCCCTATACCAGTCCCTATCTACCACTGCCTTTTTTATATATTTTTACCAGCACGGAAACCACAGTCCTGTCTCTCTGGGCTCGCTGCCATCCCTTCATTATCTTCCCATAGGCTTTAATGGATCCTAAAAAAGAATGCAAATGAAATTTTGATTTTATTTTATTGTAGCACTGACCATTGGTTTCTCTTTTTTCATAAACCAAAACAAATATGCTTGATTTGGTTCAGATTTTTGTTTGCTTTACTCTCCTGACCTAAACACACCTATAGGAATGCCTCTTTTTAAACCGTTAAAAGCTGCAACCTGCAGAAACCAAACATATTTTTAGCTGGACAAGGAGAACAATTTTTCAGACAACCTAATTTACCCAGGTAAAGTAATATTCACCTGGATAAATGACTTTGAAACAACAATAGATTATCTTGTCCAGAATCAAAAGCAGCCAACAATCTAATTTTTTTTGCTGTAGAAAAAAGCAGCAGATCATACTTTTCTAATCATTGTATTATATATATAAGTATACCATACCATGCTACAAAACTGAGACCACTAGGGGATGTCTGCCTAAGAGATTATATTAAATGCAATACCAGATTCGCGGTGCTATACGTCTAATCTTTTGTGAATGCGAAAAAGACATGCAAGAACAGTGAGAAAGTTAAAAATCAGAATGCAGGCACATCTAGCATAAGGAAGAAAGACTAAATATCCAGTGGCCCCCTGTTTCACTGATATCCGTGATGGAGGTGGAGTTGGGGGGCAGGAAGGCAGGCAAATCCCTTCCACTGAGAAAGTTGATAATTTACCTGGGGTAGGACATAAGATCAATGAAATACTGAAAAGGAGATGTTTTGCATTCTGGAGAAGTCTCACTTCTATTGGATTGAATCAAGAGATTAATTATGTCTATATATAGTGTCTGTTATTGATTTTTTTTATCATAATATATATTATACATAAATAATTAAAACATCTGTGGTTCATGTGAGTGTATTTTATTCACACAAATGATTAATGGGTAGAACTCTCTCTCTTTTTTTTTCTCTTTCTAATCTATATACAGTAGATCACCTTATATGCAAAAACTCTCATTATCAGAAAAAATATCTGGGCTTTGGTCTATGTTTTGCTATATGGAAGAACTTCTTTATCTGAAAATAAGTTGGCTCTATGTGTTCTGTTATTCAGAAAAAAATTCTATTCAGAAAAATACATTATCCAGAACAAACAATATATATATATTTCTTACAAACATTGTTTTTTGTTCTGGACACATTGGGATTCAATGTGCTCTTTATCTTTGTGCTTTGCCACCAGGCTTCCATTGGTTTTTTGAAAGTGACTAAAGGTAAATCTTTTCATTAAAATCTTTTGATAGCTTCTGTGACATATTTACTAATAGAAAAATGCAGGAACCCTTTTCTGCAAATGAAACAATATTAGTGTGCAACGTTTTAGAAAGTTCACCTATTTAATTTCTCCTATCATAATTAATCTCTGAGCGGTGAATTTTTCAAAGGCTTACTAGGGGTCTGTGCATGTAAAATCAGCATATATGTATGTGCTTAAGAAGCCTCTGTATCTGGTAAGTGAATTTTCAGAAGTACAGGAGTACACACGTTTGCTGCTGCGAGCATACAAAGAGGGTGTTTTGAGGGCATTCCTGGGTGGGGTTTGTAAATACCCACGCATTTATGTATTTCATAAATGGAGTATGCGCATATATCATCAGGCATGTGCACATGCTTTTACACCTGCTAATCAAGTTGAAAAAAACTAAATCTGGCTTTTTTGGGAGATGGGGGTCTGGCACAAGTGATGGAGGAAATGGGTGAAATAGTGGAGGATGTGGGTGAGCTATTGAAAGTCTGGGATAACTGGTGTAAGTCTTAGCAAACTGGCACTTGGAAGTACGTACACAAGTATTTTCCCAAGACGCCATTCATAAACATCAGTCAGCTTTAGAAAATACCCACTTCTGTGCATAAATTGAGGGCTATTACACGCACACTTCTTACAATTAATGCATGAATATATGCGTGTACTTTTATAAAATATGTTGTATAAGCATTGAGGCCTTTATTCTAAAGCTATTTAAAAGGATAATTTAAAAGTAATCCATCTAAATGGCAAAACCGGCACTTTCAGCCACATCCATCTAAATTCTAGCTGGATAATTAGTTTTCCAGCTAGAATTTAGCTAGATAAATTGGGGGAATTCTGGGAGCAGGCAGGAAGCATTCCGGGGAGGAGCGAAGTTAGCAAGAGAAGTTATCCAGCTAACTCCAGTATCAGAGTTAGTCGGATAAACTTATCCGGCTAACTTTAAGATGGCTGGGTATATTTAACTGCACTGAATATCTCAGCTAAGTTAGCTAGATAAGTGTATCCGGCTAATTTGCTGAGCCACAGAGTGGCTGGATATGGACCTCCTCTTTGATCCTTGCATTAAAAAGTTACTGAAACACACCTGCACATTTTTGGGGCTGTGATACATGGTATTTTATAAAATGCTCACCTTCCACTGCACAGTTTCTAGAGTACAGGCATGCCTAATTTGCATTTACAGTATGTGCTGAGTTGTGCACACTATTAAATATTATCCTCAATAAGTCCGGGGGGGACTGCTGGGCTTAACCTCTTTAGGATCCCATGCAAGCATCGCATGTAAAATCTCAATATAGGGGGAACAAGTCAACTCATATAGGGCATGACTAGAAGAAAAGGTGCATCACTTGTAATCTAAAATGAATAAGAAATAAAATATATTGAAGCTATAAAAAAAGGAGACCTAGGCATAAAATCAAAAGATACCACAATGGCAGGAGCAGGCACGATGCTTGTTGCCAGCTCAATATTTTCCACTATAAAAAGATGGAATGTGAAGGCACAAAGCACTCCAGTTGAGCCCCAAGGAAAATCAATCCCAATAAAATTGCAAGAAGAAGAAAAGAAAAAAAAAAAAACACAGGACAGCAAAGACTCCCTGGGGTGTAAACACTGTACATATTGTTACCTGATGGGGTGGGATTTAGGATGGGTGCAAGGCCTATATATAACTATATTGAGGGGGGGGGGGGAGATCTTGGCATATTTATTTATTTATTATGTATTGATAGATATTAGATATTCCATCATTCTGCATGAGTGGCCTTACAGCAGATTACAAGTTTTAACTAACAGTTACAGTACATTGGTCGAAATTAATTTACAATCATAGTTGAGTCCAATTTACAATGGGTAGCATTTGGAAGCTAGAGGGACTAATTTGTAACCCTTACTTGACAGTTCAGGTAGCTAAGGCTGGAAAGAAGGAATGCTTTGCTGAGAGGACTCTAAGGGGGA